>NC_063351.1:27334537-27492035 GCF_021869965.1 Rhincodon typus | reverse complement strand
ATTTCTGAAGAAGGGTCTAGGCCTGAAACGTCAGCCTTCCTGCTCCTCTGATGCTGCTTGGCCTGCTGTGTTCATCCAGCTCTACACCTTGTTATCTCAGATTCTCCAGCATCTGCAGTTCCTACTATCTCTGAAGCAGCTAAGTTAACTGGAGGAGCAAAGGTTGTGGGACCTCAATCCATAGAGAAAGTTGGTTTAAATGAAGCAGAACAGCACAAAACCAATAACCAATTATTGATACTTCAGAAATAAATATTTGAATGAAAATAGAATCCAGAGCTCACTGGTGAAGACTTACAGGTGAATCTCTTTTCTGTAATTTTACTGAAATTTTTTTTTGGCACGTTTGGAATTATTCTCACAGAATAACATTCGACATGTTTCAGAGGCATATATTTTGTAGATATGAAGTGGTTTTCTGACTTTGCATAGAATCCCTACAATGTGGAAGCAAGCCATTCAGCCCATCGAGTCTGCACCAACCCTCTGAAGAGCATCCCACCCAGATCAAACCTCCTACCCTATCCCCACAACCCTGCATTCCCCATGGCTAATCCACCTCACCCACATATCCCTGAACACCATGGGCAACTTAGCATGGCCAATCCACCTAACCTGCACGTCTTTAGAATGTGGATGGAATCCAGAGCACCCGGAGAAAACCCACGCAGACACCGGGAGAATGTGCAAACTCCACATTTACAGCCATCCAGGGGTGGGATTGAACCTGGGTCCCTAGCACTACGAGGCAACAGTGATAACCACTGAACTACCCAGAAAGAAAAGAATACAAATAATTATGAACAGTATACAAGATTAAAGCTTAATGAAAACAATTTTAACAGGATCATTACTATTGTGACAGAGATCCCTTAAAGAAGATTGTGCTTGTTAACTTCTTCAGAAGAAAATATTTGAAAGGAAATGGAATCCAGAGTTCACTAGGGGAGAAGTGCAGATAAGCTTTCTGGAATTTTGCTGAATTATTTTGCGAGATTTGTAGTTATTTACACAAATTTCTCTCTGAAGATCAAATGGATAGCTACGATAGAATAAATTATAGATAAACTGAGGTTTTAGCAATTATAAATGGTTTATAGAAGGAATGAACTGATGAATCGGATGATTTTATTCGTTGATCTTTTTATGCTTAGTTTTTAAATAAGGTGCAGTCTATTTTCATACTTTAAGCTTTATAGGATTTTATATGCAAATGTTAGAAAGATAGGCATACAAACTAAATGATGTAATGTGTAGCAAGATTATTTATTATAACTGATATACGTCATAGAGTAAACATATTGATTCAACGAAATTGAGACAAAAGTTGGTGCTGAAAAGATTACTTGGTGGGACCGTTATTGTGCCATGGACTTTTGTATTTCTTCATTGACAAAAATAAATCAGACAGGTCAAACAGTGCAGATCTAATCTTACTGTAGGCTGAAAACATAGCAGTTCTATCTGCCACTGGGGTATAGTCGAGCATAAGGTGACCCTGCTGTGAACCAGAGAGGAAGAGGGATCACCAGCAGGTGCAGTCTGACAGAACTCAATGTCGCATTCAAGTTTATTCTTTGTACATTTCTGAGAACCACAGGACTGTGTTTTTAATCAAATACCCCAGGGTTTTCCCCTGCATTCTCACAATTACCTGAACAAGAAAAGGAGAATTCTTCTTCGACATGGCAACTTCGGTCAAGGGCAGTTCAGATTAAAGCCATGATTGGCACAGGTTGCAGATTAGAAAAGCAAGAAAAATCAAAAATCAAACCTTCCTGTTTAATAGAAACAAATTGTTCTCCACTTCACAGTGACACAGATAGCAGTCCATTTGTGCCTCCTGCTCTTTGTCAAGAACAACAGAAAGGAAGTGTATTCGTCCTGGGAAGGATAAAGTTCTGGCCTTTTGTTACACTTAGTTATCTTACTCTCAGCAACAACCACAGCAGTTATGTAGTTTAGGTAGCTTGTACGTTTGTTTGATTAAAGTTCTGTAACATTGGCCAGAGCAGAAACAGCTCAGCTGCATGTAATAGAGATGAATGAAAGATTTGTTAGTGATCAGTCAGCAAGACACAGCAGCATTGTTTTTTTCCCTGAACAGACCTTGAATGGATGCTTTTGAGTAGTCTGCCACTTAGTGTGGAAATAACAGAACTTTAAAAAGTATCTTTGCTTAAATCTGTGAAGTTTTAGCTGGACATTTTTGACTAAGGCTGGAAGAGATAAATAAAAGTTCATAGTGATTTAATTAAAGAAAGTATAGGCACACTTTGTAATAGGAGCTGATTTGTTTGCCTGTACTGTAGATCTAACCTTTCACCTATATTCTGAAAAGGTTAGTAATGGTGATGTGTGAACACTGCAAACCTATTTTGCTGCAATCTATGCCTCGATTTCTGGAAGTGTACGAATACTATAAAAAATATCTCAAATAGGACGGCAACACAACTCTGTTTACCATATAAAATTCATCAAAAAGTACATTTGCCAGTGCTTAAAAAGTGAAGCTGAGTAAATACAACAGTTGTATTCTGCCAAATGCAATCAACCTTGAAGTTTAACATCCAACACTTGTAGTTTATGATGGAGAGAATCCCTGGCCTATGTTTTGTATTCAGTGATTTTTATGATAGGCAATGCTTGTTAATGTCATGTTAATGTTGTTTATTGAACTAATCAAAATCTCAGATCATTTGCTCATTTATTTCAAATAATTAATTTTTTAAAATACATGTTGGAATATTGTTTGTGATGTGGTGAATCTTAATGTGCCTCTTTAAATCCACACCATTTGACATGGAATTATTTTTGGAAACTTCCTTGGTTGTAAAACAATTTAGGGTACCCTAGAAAAATGAAGAGATCCTGATACCAGCAATATGAACATATACATAGGCTTTGGGAGATTCAATGTCTTCCTTTCATATATATATATGCCATTACACACCTAATAATCATCAAACAAAAGTGTGATATATAAGGCACCAAACCGATGAAAGGTTTGGCACATCTAGACATGATGTGGGTTATGAATGTACATCTTTTTTTTCTTTACAAAAGTGTTGACTTAAATGAGTTAACTGGACTTTCTTAAATGGTAAAATTTATTTTAATATAGCAGAAGCTGTAATAGATGTTTCAAATGCTGTTTTATTTCATCCTAAGATGCCTTCTTCGGCCTGACTATTTGGATATTGTGCAACTTGATATGGAGCATGTAAAGGGTGGTTTGGCATAGGTTGGCGTGTGTTGATATTAATTTGGCAGAAGAGCACGAGGGGCCATTCAGGTGGGTCAAAGAATGGGTTGGCATGGAGAGCGTGAAGGACCATGGGGGTTAGTCAGAGTCCTGAGTTTGAATGAGTCGGCATAGCGATTGGGTCATTGGGGTGAAGGCTGGGAGACCTAATAGTTAACAAAACAAATTGGATGAAGTCCCAGAGAACAGAGGCAGGCCTTTTAAATAGCTTGGCTTGTCATTTGGCATCCATTAAAGCTCCATCCAATCTATGTCTAAGCAGCAAAGCCAGACAGAATCCCACTCCTTCCCTTTCTGCAGTGAAGATCCCTCCATGTAGCTGAATTTCTTCTGGCTTTTTGGTCATAGTGAGCCTGAGATTTTTCAAATACCACAATTCAACATAATAGGAAAAGTCTTGGCCCCTGTCTCTCATTCATTAGTGTGCAATTTTCTTCTCGTTTTATATCTGCTTTACAGAAGCAAAGTCCAACCATTAGATTTTTAAAATTCATTCACAGGATAAAGGTGGCTAGGCCAACATTTATTGCCCATCTCAGAGGGAGTTAAGAGTTAACCACATTGTTGCAGGTCAGTAGTCACATGTAGGCCAGATCAGGTAAGGATGGCAGCTTCTTTCCTTAAAGGACATTAGCAAACCAGATGGGCTTTTCTGAAAATTGACAATGGATTCATGGTCATCATTAATTCCAGATTTTTACTGAATTCAAATTCCAGCATCTGCCGTGGTAGGATTCAAATCTGGACCCAGGGATATTACCTGGGTCTCTGGATTGTTAGTCCAGCGATAATACCAAAAGACCATTGCCTCCTATTTCATTGAAGTTGTGTGCTTAATTTGTTCTAACCTTAGAAAGCATATTTGTCAATAAATCTTCGCCATGATTTTACTTTAACTGGGTCAGCCCCTCAAACAGAATAAATGTCAAAAAAATTTATATGAGGACAATAAACATTTGAATGATAATGCACTGCATAATCTGTAAATTTAAATGTGCCTATTTATTTCAACTGCAACAGCTGCAAAAGAATTTTATAATCTCAATCTGCCTGTATACAAATCTGTGGGTAATGCAAATATTATCACATTTTACTTTCAAACCAGAAGAAAATTGAAAAATCTCCATAATGACAGCTTTAAAAAATTGCAATACAAGTATTTTTCAGTGCTGGGATTTTAAAAAGCAATGTGCAATTTTATAAATTTAAAAGAGGTATTGGGATTAAAGGTGGTTAACGTACTACATGGAAATTGTTCCTCCAAGATGTAAAAATAAGTGATTCATTAGTATGTCTGGATGCAGGAAAACCCTTTGATCTTTGACTCCATAAATCAGACAAGCTTTTTGGCATGGCAAGGGAGATTATGTTAAGAACAGAAAACAGTAAAGACAAAGCTAGGATAATAGGTCTGCTTCAGTTTGTAACACTGATGGATTAGGATTATTTGTTAAATTAAGTAAAAAGACTTATATGAGTGGAAGTTGCCTTGTGCTTTTTTTCTTATTATGAGAAAATAAATCATACTAATTTAAATAAACAATTCTGACTGTACTTACTGATCTATGAATGTGGAAAATTACAATTCAAACTGAACTTTGTCCCATCTGGTGTTAACTCAGTAATTCAGATCACAAGGAAATATTATTCTTACATCCCAGGATTACACAATTACTTGTATACAAGACCTCATCTCCCCATCTGGAAGGAGGAGAGTATGCCAGCAGAATTCTGAGAAATCATAATTGTGACCATCTTCAAGAAAAGAGACAAGACTGATGGGATAACTACACTAGGTTATCTCTTCTGTCCACCATAGGGAAGGACTAATCATCTTTAATCACTTTTTCCCAGTGACTGAAGAGCTCCTCTCAGAGCTACAATGTGGACTCCATCTATAAAGAGGCACAGTGGACATGATCTTCACAGCAAACAAATTTAAGAAAAACACAGAGAGCAGCAGAAATTTCTATATGTGGCCATCTTTGGAAGGCTAAAGACCTTCAACTGCGAAGGACTATAGAGTGTCCTCCTCAAATTAGGTTGAAATACATCCTTCGCCTGCTGTGCAAAAGCATGCATAGAAACATAGAAAATAGGAGCAGGAGTAGGCAATTCAGGCCTTCAAGCCTGCTTCTGCAATTCATTATGATCATGGCTGGTCATCCAGCTCAGTACACTGTTCCTGCTTTCTGTTCGTACCTCTTACTCCCTTTAACCCTAAGAACTATATCTAACTTCTTCATGAAAACATTCAATAGTTTATCTTCAAATACTTTTGGTGACAGAGAACTCCGTAGGCTCTCCTCCCTCTGGCTGAAGGAATTTCTCCTCATCTCAGTCCTAAATGGCCCACCCTGTGTCCTTAAATTGTGACTTCTGGTTATGGACTTCCTAGTCATCAGGAATATCCTTCCTGCATTTATCCTGTTTAGTCCTTTTGGATATTATAGGTATTTATGAGATCACCTTGATTCTTCTAAACGGAATATTGTCCTACGCAATCCAGTTTCTCTTCATACATTAGGCCTGCCATCCCAGGAATCAGTCTGGGCAACCAGTGTCACACTCCATCTGTAGCCACAGTATCCTTCCTCCAATAGATCAAAACTGCACACAGTACTCTAGGTGTAGTCTCACCATTTCCTATGCAATTGCAGCAAGACATCCTTCTACTGTACCCAAATCCGCTCACTATGACATCCAATGTGCTATTTGGCTCTTCACTGCCTGCAATGATGATCCTCACTAAGAGATCCACTACATACCCAATATGTTTGCATATTGGGCTCAAGCAAGGCTGTGTCATCACACCAATGCTCTTCTCTATCTTCCTTACTGAAACACTCCAACCCTTAATTCATGAAGCTTTCTGCTAATGTGGAGCTAATCTATAGTACAAGCAGGAAACTGTTCAACTTGTGCTGCCTCTTGAACCAAGAGCACCCCAAAATCTGTTGTTGTGTTGCATTACGCAGTCCATTCACATGTGTGCACTCTTAGAGACTAATCTCCAAATTAACCTTGTTGCATTCACAGAGATATATGAGAGAACTGGCCTTAGAATAAGCATCAGGAAGACAAAGGTCCTCTACCAGCCTGCTCCTACTGCACATTTACCCTTGACTATCAAGATCCACAATGAGCCAATGGACAATGTTGGTTAATTCCCATACCTTGGGAGCTTCTTCTCACCTTGAGTATGCCAGTGCAACCCTTGTCCCTCTGAAGAACAGAGTACTTCATAACAAAGACTTTAAACCTGACTCCAAGCTCATTTGCTACAGGGCTGCAGTGATACCAGTTCTTCTGAATTCATTGAAGAGATGTGGCAATGTACAACAGATACATCAAACCCCTTGAGAAATATCACTAGCAATACCTCCAAGAAATCCTAAACATCCACTGGTAGAATAGGCACTCCAGTACGGGTGAAATCCTGCTTAGTTGGGAGAACTAAAAGTGGAAATGTGATACAGCCCACCCAACAAACAATTCCATTGAGTTCAATAGAACTGATGAAAAATGTGATTCCGTCCATATTGTGTGCTTGTCTAAGTTGAATGAGCCCCCAAAAAGCCCAGACTGCTTATTGCCTTGAAACCCTGTGAGTTATCTAGGGCTAAGTCTAATTCCAATATAATCCATCACTTGTTTTAAATTCAGCTAACATAACTGGTGCTGTCAGTTGCATCTTCAAATGACCTGGAGGCAGTGAAGTTAAAGGTTGTTTTGACCTTCAGATCCAAATCTGTTATGTGCCTATGAAAAGTTCTGGTTACAGATCATTTTTCAGCATGCATCATTACCCAGTCATTGCCTCCCTTGTGAATGCAGGAAGTGAAAGCCTTGTACCTCTGATTTTCTAAGATATGTGTGCCTCACTCCAGAAATGTGGTGTGAGGGCTGTGATGTTTGGGTCAGACGATGTCTGGTGCATTACCGATCCGTTTGATGGCGTGCTGAAAAAAATCAAATAGGGAGGAATTCTCACCGAAATTGTTTCAAATGATGCGTGTTTGGCGGCTGCCCCAGACTGTACATAAAGGCACTTGCAGCAAATTAAGAGGTGACATGACCATGCGAAGCCAACCAGTACACTAACTTTAACTGTGTTTCTCCAAACATCCCACTTTGCATAAAAATAAATGTATTATCATTTGCAGTTACAAGTAACGTATGTTATTAATATACATGGTAATAAAGAAAACTATCATTTGTTAAAAAAGCAGTGCGTTCACTGTAATCAATTCAACTTTGTCAGTCTCAGAAAGACACTATATTTATTTCCTCTCTTCCATACTGTTATACACACACACACACACACACAGATGGTATGAATGGATGGAGAGACTGGGAAAGCAGTTCAGTGGTTCATGTTCACAGGATTGTTGAGATGATACTGATGATTCTTGTGCTTCTTCGTCTTCCTTCTCCAGAGCCTTTCACAGGTTTACAGGAGGCTGGTTTACATTTCTAGAAAGATACCTGGCTTATTATTTAGAAGTCACAGCTAACAACTGCTGCAGGAAAACTAAGCGGGTTTTCTTCAGGCTTAAAATACCTCTAGTAGCTTTTGTGTGGAGCAGAGAGAGCTCCTGAGCTGGTGAAGGTTTGATATCTTCTCTGTATCTTGTTCACAACCTCAAACTTTTCAGTTACCAGATAAACAATCATATTGTTGTTGGCAGCGGAAAGCCTTTGTCATCAATGACTGGCTAATGGTCCACAGCCTTTTACTGATTAGAACTCCATTTGTATTAAACCCTTTAACTCTAGTGCATCTGCAACCGAGATTTCAATTACTGCTTGAACAAGCAACTGTGTAAACAATGTTTGCAAACAGTGTCCAGTTACTTGCTTTCATAATGTGCAGCAATCTGGTTTTAAAACAGTTCTTTCCCATTCCAGTCCACAATTAAAAATACAAAAATACATCAATAAAATATGTATGTGTGATTTTTCCTCTGGATGTGTGCCTCATGACACTGCCATAAGTCCTCCTGAGAATGGGACATCTGCAATGTGCAGCAGGTTCTCTGTCCCCTTGTCACCAGATCTTTGGCCTGAGGACCGATGGGAGGAGCAAAGGAATGTACATGTGTGCCCCTCTCCAGCAGACCCTCCGAGTGCTGGATTTGGCTCTCCATGACAGCTGCCAATCTGTCAATGGGGCAGTGAGATGGTTGCATGATTCACTGCAATGAGGGCCATTGCCTCTCACATTCCTCTAAGGCCTTGGTAGTTTCATCCTCAGACGTCCATGAGGTTGGTTTTGAGTGTTTCTCTATGGAGATCATGGAGATGCTGGCTGTACCTACAAAACACAAGAGAGAGAGAAAGCTTTGTTCCTAATGGTTAGAAGTGGCGTGGAGTGAATGAGACTAACAATGGGATTAATGTGTGAGATGCTGTGGAATGAAGGAAGCACCTTACTCGATTGATGAGAAATGAGTGTCTCTGCATTCCTGGAGGAGTGGTCCTGCTCTTTTCCCGCAAAACACAGGATTCTGTCCTCAGGAGAGTGAGGAGCCAAATGTCAGGTAATCCTCCACTCATAAAGCTCCTTTCTGCCTCTTTTATGTGCTTTCTTCTCCTATAATGAGTAAAAGGGAGAGAATGAGTGAGACAAAAGCAGCTATTTTGGTGGCCTAGGTGGTCAAAAGGTGGAAAGGTGTTTGGATGCAGTGTAGGAGCATGCAGTATTAATGGTGTGGGACATGGTGGGAGGATGGAAACAATGGCAGCGAGTGAAGGAAGATGTTGTAAGCAATTTTGACAATTGCACAGTGTGAGCCTTACTGGGAGGTGCATGTGATGGCAGAGAGACACTGAGCGTGAGGTAACTGAGAGGCCCAGCACAGAAGTTCATTAGCCTTCTTTCAACCCCTCCTGGCCAGTTCTTTGCACGCTAGAAACTGCACTAGCTTGGTTAACAACCTTGGGTTGGTTCACAAGGGTCTGGTGCACAACCTCCTCTGCTGGTCCTCTGCACCAGCCCAGAATTGCAATGGTGTCTTTCCCTTCTCCACCATGTTTCAATTCTGTCTGTCAGTGAGCAGGGTAGCTTCAGAATGTCAGTGCTTGTCCAGCTATACAGCAGCCTTTTAAGATTGTGCAGAATATATCCACTGAGTGGCGAGTTGTTCTGGGAGGGGTATGTGGTAAGATAGGGCTGAAATTGGATGTGAGGGGTGCTATAGGGCAGGGTACATAGATAATGGGGTGAGTTTCATAAAATATGGCAAGAAAACATGTTAGGCCTCATGGTGAAAGCTGTCTAAAAAACTTCAATGGAATTTGTACATGTTAAAAATATCTAAAATTCAGTGTTAGATTCTATATTTATGCTGATAATACCCAGTTCTCCTTCTCTCAATCACACATTCCCATCCTCCACAGTATGTGCCATCCTTCTGTTTGTCTAATATCAAGGCTTGGCTGAGAAGCAATTTACTTAAGTTAAATATTGGAAATATCAAAGTCATCATCTTTGGCACTCAATATAATCTCTGTGTATTTAACCATTGATTCCATCACCATCTACAGCCACTATCTAAGGCTGAAGGTAGCTATTCACAGTTTTGCCGTCACGTGACACCAAGGCAGATATCTGACTCCCATCGTTGTCAATTTTGTATCATCTTTATCACAAAGATGCCTACCTCAGCTGCAAAACATTATCCGCCTCTGCCCTTGCTTAACATCATTTGCTGACAAACTCCTCATCCATTCTTTAGTACCTATAGACTTCAATGTTCTTCTGACTGGCCACAAGTTTCAGATGATCCAAATTCCTGCTGCCTATATTAAAACCCATTGCAAATTTTGTTCATCCATCATACCTGTGCTCACTGATTTACTCTGGCACCCAATTCCTAAAACTCCAATTTCAATTTCTCAATCTCATGCTCATGCTAATGCTTAAATCCCTTCATAGTCTCATGTTGGCCAGACTCAATAACTTCTTCAGACCTCCAATCCTTTGAAAGTCTCCACGTAATTCTACGTGTGACCTCTTGTGCATCTCCCAGTTCCTTTGACCTAACATTAACATGCCATTAACCATTTAGAACCTAAAGTGGAATTCTATCACCAAACCCCCCTAACTTTCTTTTCTCCTTTAAGGATTAAGAACAATTTTTGTATATTTTTGA
Organism: Rhincodon typus; assembly: GCF_021869965.1. Classification (NCBI taxonomy): domain Eukaryota; kingdom Metazoa; phylum Chordata; class Chondrichthyes; order Orectolobiformes; family Rhincodontidae; genus Rhincodon; species Rhincodon typus. The sequence goes on along the minus strand of NC_063351.1, from coordinate 27,481,613 downwards.
ATGAATTGCACATAGATCAATATGCAAATGAAGCATAATATTGAGATGGTCATTAATTGTCATCTACACAAAATACTCTTTGAAGTTGTTCTTTCAGATTTTTACTGATTTAATTTTGTCCCTATATATTTATCCATAATTTTAGTAAGCTGTTATCTATGAATCACTGTTATCTCTTCCTGCTTTTCTCATTTTATAATTAATATTAAAATTAATTTAAACCACATTTGTTCCCTGTCTCTCTGGATTTGGCATTTTGATTCTCCTCTTGGGGAGTTGATAGACTGGCAACCTTTTAAATCACCTCTCATTGTTGGATGATTAGTATGCTTTGGATCACCCATGAGGTTAATTATTCCTAACATAGCTTGTTTTGTTCAATGGGCTGTTCTATCATTATTGGCTTCCTTTATCTCCCCCAGTTTCACTCTCCATTCCTGGCTGCAGGACTCACCTGCTGTTTGATTTACAGACCACAATTTGCTGAAATGACTTCCCACCTCCAAACTTCGCCATTACATTTTGGTCACATAATTCACTGCCTTTTTGTTGCTTTTGATGGAACCACTCAAGATCAGACACAATGGTGAATACAAAGCTGCCACCATTATGACATGTAATTACAAACAATGTAGCAACAATACAATTTTTAAAAGTTAATAACTGGAAACTGACAGTTGGTGGCTATATGACCAAAGCATTGTTGTTTCAATTTTGCAGTCAATGGTACTAAATTTGGAGATTCGCTGCCTGTTCGTTTTGTAAGAAAGGGTGTCACACATGCTGCAGTTTTCTACACCCCACCTCCCCATTGCCCAGGTTCTTTTCTGAACTCTTTTTGACTGAATATTGTACATTCTCAAAAGTTCCTAACATGCTATGTCTGTGCTCCACTGATCTTGGCATCTCTTTGCACCATTTCCTAGCTCAGAACAGCTAATTATTATCATGAAAAGAAATCTACAGTCAGTATCCATGTTTTCCTTTAATAGATGTACATGTAATAGATATAATCCACAAGATCTTAACAAACCTTTATGTAAAGCTTAGTTTATTGAGCCATTAAACTTATGCTGATTTGTAAGAATGTACATTTCAGTACAACCTACCCGCAGTGCCAGTGTTGTCCTTTTTAATGCTAGTGTTCTGATTTTGTTTTATTTTTGTGCTTGTCACTTTTCTTTTACTTTTGCTACTTTCCATAAAGTATCCTTTCCATGCTGCAATGAACAATTATTTTTGGGGGCTGGTGTTTGTGGTTAGGAAACACACATTTGGATCTGATTCGGTATTTAGTTCAATGTAAATTGAGGGTTAAAACTTCTGAAATAGGGTCAAAGTTTAATTCATGGGTTAAAGGTCTGGGTTTAGCATAAGGAGATGGGATTACAGTTTTGGTGTTGGAGTAACTATTGAGCTGATGGTTGAGGATTTAAAGTTTGTATTATCATTGTCATGACATAAATGTCAACGTGTTAACGTGTAGGTAGATTTAAATTACATTGGTGTAGGTTAAATTGGATTGTATGGATGCGCTTGAAGGTTCATCAAAAAGTTATACAGTATCAATGTTATGTAATAATAATTAGGTTTAGTAGCTAATTTAGGGCAATTATTAGGATACTTTCAAGCAATTCCAAAAGTAAAACCTGGTTTGAAAGCTTTATGCTTTTTTTCAGTGACAGCCTATTTAAAAGGTGTCTGTTGCCTTTTTCACTGATCTCTCTGAGTAATGCACACTCTTACCTGGATTAAATAGGGCCTGCAGTGATTGGAATCTCCTCTGCATGACACCGAGTAAATAGGCAGTAATCCTCACCTTAAGCCCCTCAGCTCAACAGATCAGCCTATAGTAACTGATACTCCTGTGACTGTTACAGAATCTTATTGTATTACCTTTTAGAATTACCCTCTTCTTCCTGTTTTCATCATGGAATGTCAGTGAAAACCGCCCTGCCGTTTAAAACTTCTTTTTATGAAAAGCTGTCTGAAGAAGGCATTTGATTTCAATAATGCAATAGTGTTCATTGTCAAACTGACTCTCCAGTTAAACATATTGTCAAACTGTGACTGTGTTAACTGCTGCCTGGGTTTCTGCAATATATCCTGAGCCCAAGCAGTTTAGTCTTATGACCTTGTGCTCTTTAATATTATTATCTTGATTAACTCTGTCAGCAACCATTTCCTGAACAGTGCCCCATTCCACAGTAAAGCTGTATAAAGGCTGTTTATAATGACTATTGTGAGCTTTTTTTCAAATCCCTGGATAAGAAATGCAAATTGAGTCTAATATCGGAGTAATGCAAATGAAAGAAGAACTCATGGATTTGCAATGTGACCATGCTTGCTGATGATGTCTGCAAATATCCAGGAAACAAACAGTCATAAAACCAAGCGGAGACTCGGGGACCGCTTTGCAGAACACCTACGCTCGGTTCGCAACAAACAACTGCACCTCCCAGTCGCGAACCATTTCAACTCCCCCTCCCATTCCTCAGACGACATGTCCATCCTGGGCCTCCTGCAGTGCCACAACGATGCCACCCGAAGGTTGCAGGAACAGCAACTCATATTCCGCTTGGGAACCCTGCAGCCCAATGGTATCAATGTGGATTTCACAAGTTTCAAAATCTCCCCTCCCCCTACCGCATCCCAAAACCAGTCCAGCTCGTCCCTGCCTCCCTAACCTGTTCTTCCTCCCACCTATCCCCTCCTCCCACCTCAAGCCGCACCTCCATCTCCTACCGACCAACCTCATCCCGCCCCCTTGACCTGTCCGTCCTCCCTGGACTGACCTATCCCCTTCCTAACTCCCTACCTACACTCACCTTTACTGGCTCCATCCCCGCCTCTTCGACCTGTTTGTTTCCTCTCCACCTATCCTCTCCTCTATCCCTCTTCTATCCGCCTCCCACTCTCTCCCTATTTATTTCAAAACCCCCTTCCCCTCCCCCTTTTCTGATGAAGGGTCTAGGCCCGAAACGTCAGCCTCTCTGCTCCTATGATGCTGCTTGGCCTGCTGTGTTCATCCAGCCCTGCACCTTGTTGTCTCGGATTCTCCAGCATCTGCAGTTCCTACTATCTCTCTCAGTCATAATCACTATTTGTGCAGTTATCAAAAAAATTAAACGATTCACTATAATTTCAATCACGATAATCAGAGCTATGCTATGGTAGGTGTACATTTGAAGATATTTCCTATGGATTATGAATATTGTCTGTCTGTGGTAACTAAGAATATAAGAAAATACACAAAAGTAATTGTGATCCAAATTTCAGGTTCCGTGTATACTCTAACTGTAGCAATTGTGCAGAGAGGTTTTGCACTGCACTGATACAAATGTTTCCTAACATAGATCCAGAGTTAGGGCCAAGACTGATTCTAAAGTGAAATGGAATGAGATCTAATCCTCTTTTGAGTTTACTTCGTGTCAGGTTGAGTCCTGATTTTAGATTTACGCTATAACTTATAGTTCATATCTTTTGCAATCACTGGAAGGCTTAATGCAGGCAATGAGTAGGAGCAGATGTTAACGAGCACGAGTTGAAATCAATGAGTTAGCCTCTTCAGATATTTTCTGGTGGTAAGCAGAATTCAACAAGGAACAAACGTGGGCAAGAAATAGTCCTTTAATATTCTTTGAAAGATGTTTAACTCTGATGCTGTGACTGAGTGCCAGATATACAACTCTACAATCACATATAAGACAAATTCTTAAAAATCAAGAGAAACATTATGTACTGCTATACTTTTTGAGCATGAGCAAATGTAGATTGCCAGTTGGTTTTTAAACTTGAGTAATTTCTTTGGAACAGATGAGGCTGAGGACAGATTAAATTGTTTTATACAAAATTATGGGGGGCCTATACCAGTGGATAGGATAGATCTGTTTCCCTCAGCAGTGAGGTCAAAATCCAAAAGTGTAAATTTAAAGTAAGAGAGAGATATATTAGAGAAGATCTGAAGATAAACGTTCTTATGCAGGCCAGAAATCTATACCTGAAAGGTGGCTGAGGCAGAAACATTAATATTTTTAAAAATACTTAAATGTGCATTAAAACGCTGTAAACTACAAGGCGATGGATTAAGAACTGGAAAATAGGATTAAGCAGGATGGCTTTTTTTTTCTGCTGGCACAGATATGACTAGCTTTCTGGTTCTTGCCATTAGGTCAGATGTGACTGAGGCCGTGGTCAGCAGCATGGCTGAAAGGTACCTAATCCTGTTTCTCACATTCCACTTTCCTTCATCCTACACTCTCTTCAGAATTACAAACTGTAAATGGTGTAAACATATACCTCTGCTTTCCACCCTCCCCTCACTGCAACTTTATCCTGGTACTTTTCTCCTTTCAGCTGTGAAGAACTGCTATCAATCTATGCCGCAGTCTAAGACTATGAAGAGCAAAAAGATGATGACAAAACGCTGTCCCATGATCTCATGCTTATAGACCTAAAAGATAGTATAGAGGTGGGATAACAGGCATGGGGTGAATAATGAGGTATATGTGTCCAGCAGCAAATGACGGGGGAAAGGATAGTACAGTTTTCATTTTACTCAACTGTCAGTGTTGCATATCAGTTCTACTACAGACAGCTCAAATGAAGTCTTCACTGGGGGCAACATACAAAAGAACATGGATAGATAAGGAAAGTGACATGCTTTGTGTGTTGACCTGTCATAAAGTCTGCTGGCATTGTCAACATACATAAAGAAGTCTGGCATGAAATTGTCACAGGGCTTTATGCGGAGCTTGAAGTCCATGCTTTCTAGAATGGAAGTGGTAGCTATTCCACACGAAAAAGTTGTAAATGCGACTAAGATGCAGCATCTGATGTCTCAGCTTCTATTGTAGCACAAGTAGAATCCACCTAAGATCCAAGAGATAGCTCAGACTGAAGTAAAGAAATCTCAGATTGTTGTCATGCAAACCCAGCTTCCTGCCATGCAGGCTCAAAATGTTATCAGTGCTCAATGGAGATTGAAAGGTCCTGCAGCAGCCTGTAATGTTTCTTCCAATAGATTACAAGAATTGCTAAGATACAGCGTTGTGGTAGAGTTTCCATAGTGCTCGAGCCTGCTGCCCACTTTCCAGATAACAGCAATCAACCTCTCACCTTATCTATTAGCCAGCCCATCCTGCTGCTCCCTATGCAGTCCACAACCAGGTATTTCTAAGGCTAAAGTTGCTCAAGTTCATTCCCAAAGTCTCTGTTATTGAAAATCAGTAGCTTTTACCAGCCATGCTACATCCACAGGGTACCATTGAATGTGAGCACTAGGGCAAGCAAGGCCAGATCTAAGGCTGAGATTTTCCATTTTTTAATTAAAATAAAATAATTAAAATTCATTCAAAAAATATATCTTAGTATCACTTACGCCAATACCCTGGGTGAATTATCTCACATGATTCTCAGCTCATTGTCTATGTAAGTGAGATGTTGTGCAATTTAGTCAGCAAATCATGTGGTAAATGAGCCAGATGTTCTCCCTGCTGGCAAGATCTTCTAGGGTCTTAATAGCTGGCATAAGAGATACAGTCCAGATGACACCACTTCAGGTGCTGCAAGATAGGAACTCCCCCTCAGCCTGTGCTGCTCCCAGAAACCAGAAATGCACTCAAGATATTGAGGCTGGGTACCAGGTTCAGTGATGCTACCCTCCAGACACTGCCAAATGGTGTCACTGATGGAAAGGACATCCTGTTCCTATCTATCTCGGGAGGCCATTTCATCAGATCCATCCAGCTAAGATCACAGTGGGTATCAGAATCACTGGCCAATACTAAATAACTAGAAAGCAACGCAAGAAAAACATCAGTAGCCTATGCCCCACAAGGGTAAGTGACATCATTCTCTCTCTGCAACCTCATACTCATAGGGGTATCAATCAGGCTACCTACTTTATATTAGTGACAACACTTCCAAAGAACTTCATTGCCTGTGAAGCATTTTAGAATATTCTGTGTTGGTGAAATCAACCATATAAATGCTATTCTTTCTTACTTGACTGGTTGCTAATGTTGAATATTTATGACATTCTCTATGATTGGCAGTTTATGGTGTTGTACATGCAAAAAAATCAACTTCCCATCTCAAAAACAAAATACAACTTTTCTTGCAGCAATTCTTTGTGAACCATGCAGCATCCCTGGCTGACAATTGTGTTCAGGCGATGGGTGATGTGGCTCGACAACAGTGTGCAAGGAAGTGACTTCAGGCAACCTGGCATGCTTCATTGTGATGCTTTCTTTCCAATACCAGCAAATGACATGACTTCCATTGTGCATCTATCCTTGAGCATTCAGCGTGGTTTGTGAACCATTGTAGGCATAATGTGGAGGTGCTGGTGTGGGACTGGGGTGGACAAAGTCAGAAGTCACATGACACCAGGTGACAGTCCAGTAGGTTTATTTGAAATCACACAAGCTTCTGGAGCGCAGTCCCTTTGCCAGGTGCAGTGAGAGAGCAGAGCACACAGACCCAGCATTTATAGGCAGAGAGATCAAGGGCAGAGAGATCAAAAGATCATACAACTGGTGTGAGTGGAGTGTCAGATGATAAATCTCTGCAGATTAACCAGGAGTGTTAGACGGTGAGTAAAGTGTCAACAGCTGAATAACCAGCAAAGGGATGACCTATAATCTGATTATGAGGCAGAGAGATAATTACAAAACATAAAAAATAAGGTGGTGCTGGAGACTAACTAAATGACTGGAATCACATGCCGAATTCAAAGCTGTACAAACTAATTAAAGTAGAGAGATCATAACAACTTCTCAGGGTGATGCCATCAAAACAGGACAGTATGGAAGATTTTACAGATGTAGACCAATATGGCGGGGTCACCTGTAGCATGATATAAATCCAAAATCACAGCTGAGGCCATCTTCATGGGAACAGAACTTGGTTATCAGTCTCTGCTCGGTGATTCTTCATTGTTGTGTATCTCAACATCTGTTTTGGAGGACGCTTAACCAAAGATCTTGTCTGACGATTGTTACGTGGTGTTCATTCATCCATTGTAGTAACATCTGCATGGTCTCGCCGATATACCATGCTCAGGGCATCCTTGCCTGCAGTGTATGAGATTGACAACATTGGCCGAGTCACATGAGTATCTGCCATATATGTGGTGGGTGGTGTTCCACGTGTGATAGTAATACCCCTGTCGATGATCTGACACGTCTTGCAGAGGTTGCCATGGCAGGGTTGTGTGGTGTTATAGTAAATGCTGTCCTGAAGTCTCGGTAGTTTACTGTGAATGATGGTCTGTTTAAGGTTTGGCGGTTGTTTGAAGGCGGGAAGTGGAGGCATAGGGAAGATCTTGGTGAGATACTGTCCTGTTTTGACAGCATCATCTTGATAAATTGTTATGGTCTCGCTACCTAAATTAGTTTGTACAGTTTTGAATTTGGCATACAATTCCAGTCATTTAGTTTGTCTCCAGCACTACCTTATTTTTAATTTTTTGTAATTATCTCTCTGCCTCACTTAATCAGATGATAGGCCATCCCTTGGTAAGTTATTCAGCTGTTGACACTTTACTTAATGTCTAATACTCCTGGTCACCTGCAGAGATTTACCATCTGACACTCCACTCACACCAGTTGTATGATCTTTTGATCTCTTGACCCTTGATCTCTCTGGCTGTAAACTCTGGGTCTGTGTGCTCCGCTCTCTCATTGCACATGATGAAGGGGGTGTGCTCCGAAAGCTTGGACTATGAGGCTGGACTATAACTTGGTGTTGTGTGACTTCTGACATTGTAGGCATAAATCAACATTTAAATTTAACACTGTTGCACTTTTCTGTGATAATGTAATTGCAATACTGGCAGATGCTTTCCATAACAAAGCCCACAGAATAAGCTTTAATATTTCCATGCAAAGTATGTTTGTAGATCTTTTATATGGTGGAACAATAACCATTAAAGATTTTTAAATGGGGCTCATGCTTATACAGCCATGACTTCAGTAAATCAAGATTTGAATAACATAACTTGGCTTCATAATTTTGGCTTCAAAATACTATGGTAATGAGTTGAAAAGAAACCCACTTCATATCTCAACATTGCTTCAATTAAAAGTGCAACGTTTTTTTTTCTATTCATTTGTGGCATATGGGTGTTGCTGGCTGGCCAGCATTTCTTGCCCATCCCTAGTTGGCCTTGAAAAGGTGACGGTGAGCTGCCTTCTTGAACTGCTGCAGTCCTCCTGCTGTGGGTTGACCCACAATGCCATTCGGGAGGAAATTCCAGAATTTTGACCCAGCTACAGTGAAGGAACAGTGACATATTTCTAATTCAGGATGATGAGTGGCTTGGAGGGGAACTTGAAGGTGATGGTGTTCCCATGTATCTGCTGCCCTTGTCCTTCTAGATGGGAGTGATCATGGGTTTGAAAGGTGCTGTCTGAGGATCTTTGGTGAATTTAATGCCTACCCTTCAAAATATGTACGCCTTGCACACAAAAAAAAGAACAAATTCAACTTGGCCAGTTATGTTCTATCAGCCTACTCTCAATCATCAGTAAATGTTGGAAGGGATCTTCAACCGTGCTATCAATGAACACCTGCTCAGTAATAACTGCTAAGTGACACTCAGTTTGGGTTTCACCAGATCTCATTACAACTTCGTACTAAACAGTGACAAAGAGCTGGACTTCAAAAGAGAAATGTGAGTAACTGCCCTTGAGATCAAGTCTGTGATTGACTGAATGTGGCATCAAGGCATCCGTGCAAAGCTAGAGCAAATTAACGTGAGCTGGGGGAAAACTCTCTATTGATTGAAGTCATACCTAGCACAAAAGTTGTAGTCATTGGATGTTATTTATTTCAGGTCCAGCACATAGGAAGGAGTTCCTCAGGGTAGTATCACAGGCATGACTTTTTCAGCTGCTTCAACAATGAATCTCTCGCTACCATAACATCAGAATTGGGATGTTCACTGATGTTCGCACAATGTTCAGCACCATTCTTAACTCCTCAGGCACGCAAGCTGTCCATGTCCAAATGCAGCAAGAGCTTGACAATATCAAGCTTGGGCTGAAAAGTGGCGAGTAACAATTGGGTCACACAAATGCCAGGCATTGATCATCTCCCCTTGACATTCAATGGCATTGCCATTGCTGAATCCCAACATCTTGGGAGTTACCATTGACCAGAAACGTGACTGGACAAGTCATATAAATATTATGACTAAAAGAACTGGTCAGAGGCTATGAATTTTGCAGTGAGTAACTGTCGCCCCAAAGCCTGTCTACCATCTACAAGGCACAAATCAGGATTGGAATGGAATACTCTTCACTTGGCCAAATGAGTGCACTCCACAAACACTCAATAACTTCACACCATTCAGGACAAAGCAACCTGCAGCATGTCCACAAACATTCACTTGCTTGACCACTGACACATGGGAACAGTTGAGGGTATCATCTACAAGACACACTGCAGAAATTCACCAAGGCTCATAAGACAACTTCTTCTAAATGCTGGACCATTGCCATCGAGAAGGGCAAAGGCAGCAGATGCATGAGAACACCACCTCCTGGAGGTTCCTTACCAAGCCACTCACTGTCCTGACTTGGAAGTATACTGCTTTTCTTTCACTGTTCCTGGATCAATATCTTGAATCACCTTGTCTAATGGCATTGTGGGTCTACCTACATCAAGTGGACTACAGCAGTTCTAAGGAGGTAGCTCATCACCACCATCTCAAGGGCAACTAAGGCTGGGCAATAAATGGTGACCCAGCCAGCAAAGACATTATCCCTTGAATGAATTTACAAAAGCTGTTAGGTGAAATTTCAGAAGATCAATATTATTTTGCAGCAGCTTTCTGTTCTGGTCAACTATGGTTTCCATGACTGCATGATCCATTTGTTTCTGCAGTTGAAAAAAGGTCAAATATTGAGGCATAAGCAATTGGTAAGTGGAAATAAGTTTTACATACAAATAAAAGACAAACAAAGACAGAAATTGTGGTCTACAAGCTTTTGAGAATTGTTTGCATTTGACCATAAACAAAAAGCAAGTTAATAATTCAACATAGCATAGGGTCTGTTGTCTGTAATTTTATATTATAGTAATCACTACTGCCATTTACAGACCATAAGATGAAAAACAAGCAGCTTGAAACGTTTTGAAAACATAAGATATTATTCATTGTGCATCCATACGCTACATTTTTCATGGTATTAATGTTGTTTATTCAGGCCTATGACATTAGAAAGTATTTTGTTACAGCACACACTAGACTTGACAACTTCATACCCTGGCATGTGATTGTCATCGTTTGCACCCTTTCTCTTGAACTGACACAATCTCTATTCACCAGCAAACCCTTGGGCTATCATTCCTCTGTAGTACAGTCAAGAGCAACCCATTAGTGAAACTATCACTGCATTTTGAGAATGAGGCATGAGATTACACCAGTCATAACAATCAGTAAAAAGTTTGCTTCAGTTCTCAAAATTATGTATAATAACCTGATCATCTTTCAGAGAATTCTGTCTGAGAGCTGCTTAAAGGGGAATCAATCCAATGAAATGATATATTTCAATAATCTATCTACAGACACAGTCGCTGCCAAGTGTTCAGAACATTGCCATAGTATGGAGATATACAACATGTGATATTGCACCTGGTTAGGTCTCCTTCTTAAATATTCTTTTGGCCCATTCTGTAATGTAGAATACTTACAATGAGCCTGTGATTGTGCATCAAGATTCTGGTTACGTTGTGTTAGAACTGTAATATTGGATTTTTGGTTGATTAATTTTAATCATTTTAGGAAAACAGGATATCCTGTGAGTAAGTCTATCCAGGCTTAGCTGTCATTTTCTCAGCTTAATTTATGTCCTTTAGAATTTGGTTTAGTTTACTGACAGCTGATGAAACAAATCTTCCTTCTGGAATTTCTCAGTACGGAAAGATCCATAAAACCAAACATTATAACCAAACAATTAGTTTAGTTAATAGCTTTTTTCTGGTATGTACAAACATATACCTAGTGTGATTCTTATCTATCACACTTCCTAAGCAACATTTTCATAAGTATATCTGTGTTGCACTTGTAACTTGTCTGAGGTTTCAAATTCCTAAAAGAGCAACAAATCATATAACATGTAAAAGCAAAATACTGTGGATGTTGGAAATCTGAATTAAAAATGCAGAAAGTTCAGGAAACAAGTCTGGCAGCATCTGTGGAGAGAGAAAAACGGAGTTAATGTTTCAAGTTTGATATGAATCTTCTTCTAAACAGGAACTAGAGGGCAGACTTGCAGAGTTTCTCCATCATTTTCTGTTTTAGATTGAATAACAGATTGGAATAAAATAATTGAAACTAAGGACCAGGAAATTAATGTATAAACAACTGTTAATCTGGTCTCAATCTCTAACAAACGTAAAAGAAATAATTTTGTCAATTTTGCAAAAACAAAAATTGCTGGGAAAACTCAGCTGGTCTGACAGTATCTGTGGCGAGAAAGCAGAGTTAACATTTCGGGTCCAGTGACCCTTCTTCAGAACTGATTGTAGCAAGGAAAAGATTGGTATATATGCTGAAGCTGGGGTAGGGAGAGGGGGTAGGAGTAAACGATGGGTGGAGATGGAGCCCAGAAAGAGAGGACAACAGTTGGACACACAAAGGAACAGGTAAATGTCAGCCTAGTGAAGTAATAGCTGGTAATTGGGACGATGAATAGCTGACAATTGGATGGTTGTGGTAGCAGTCCACATAATAACAGGGCCAGGTGTGTGGGGATTGGGTAAGGACATGGGCGAATATGCTCAGGCCCAATATTGAGTTCTGAACACTGCAGAGCCCCCAAGCAGAAAATAAGCTTCCGTTCTTCCAGCTTGTGTTGAGCTTCGCTAGACATACTACAGCAAGCCCAAGACAGGATATTGTCTAGGGAACAGGTGGTGTGTTGAAGTAGCAGACAATTGGAAGCTCAGGGTCATTTTTGCAGACAGAATGTAGGTTTTGTGCAGAGTGGTTGCCCATTCTGTTTTTTGACAACCCAACGTCGAGGACACCACATTGTGAGCAGCAAATACAGTAAATTGAGTAAAGTGCAAATAAAGAGCTGCTTCACCTGCAAGATGTATCTGGGGCCTTGGATACTGAGGAGGGAGGGCGTAAATGGGGAAGGGTTATACCTTCTGCAATTGCATGGGAAGATGCCGTTGGAGTGTGGGGAGGTGTTGGGAATGGAGGAGGAGTGGGACAGGGTGTCTCAGAAGGGATGGTTCCTGCAGGAAATCTTCTCATCATTGGAGCCCCACTAATTTCTTGGAACAAACATCTATTTTTGTGAAACATTCTGACAACTCGTGAATTGTGCCAACCCTGTTTATTTTGGAAATCTCTCTTGTTTTTAACATTCCAGTTCTGCTAGCAAAGTAAATCTTTCCTCTGTGACAAGCTTTGTCAAATTTAAATTTTCCCAGAGGGTGAAGTTATCCACGTAATATTCAATGGACAAATGTTTTTTTTCAAATTGCCGCTAATGTAGGATTTCTCAAATGGAATATTGGATAAATACATTCCTGTATCCAAAACTTCTACTAGCACCAATGTTTCAGCAGCTAAGATATTTCTAACTACCATTCATATTTTCTTGGCTACCTGAGCTAATTGACAAAATTTGTTATTATTTTCCACCAAGAATATGATCATCTTTGCCTTATTCAAATAGCCATCTGGTAAGTTGTCATGTGAAGCATTGTAAAAACAAAAAGCTTCATTTCTTCTGGGTCGCCAAAACTAGAAACTTGAGTGTGTTTTTTTCAGAATTGAATTTCTCTAATAGAAACAAAGAAACATAGAAGATAGGAGCGGGGGTGGCCATTCGGCAGAGTCTGCTCTGCCATTTTTCACGATCATGGTTGATCATCCAACTCAATAGCCTAATCTTGCTTTCTGCCCATAACCTTTGATCCCATTCACCCCAAGTGCTATATCTAGCTGCCTCTTGAATACATTCAATGTTTTGACATCAACTACTTCCTGTGGTAATGAATTCCACAGGCTCACCACTCTTTGCTGAAGTAATGTCTCCCTGTCTCCGTCCTAAATCGTCTACCCCAAATCCTCATACTGTGACCCCTGGTTCTGGACACACTCACCATCGGGAACATCCTCCCTGCATCTACTCTGTCCAGTCCTGTATAAGATACCCCCTAATTCATCTGAACTCTAACGACAACAATCCCAACCTTGTCAATCTCTCCTCATACGTCAGACCCACCATCCCCGGAATCAGCCCAGTAAAATTTCACTGCACTCCCTCAAGAGCAAGAACATCCTTCCTCAGAAAAGGAGACCAAAACTGCACACAATATTTTAGGTGTGGTCTTACGAAGGCCCTGTATAACTGCAACAACACATCCCTGCTCCTGTACTTGAAACCTCTCGCAATGAAGGTCAACATACCATTTGCCTTCTTTACCGCCTGCTGCACCTGTATGCTTACCTTCAGTGACTGGTGCACAAGGACACCCAGGTCCCGCTGCACACTCCCCTCTCCCAATTTACAGCCATTCAGGTAATAATATGCCATATTGTTTTAGCTTCCAATGTTTTATTTCCTCTCAAGATTTTCTCAAAAGTAGAATGTTTCATCAAAGTAATTATTTCCAATACTGCATTAACAAGAATTGGTTCTCGTCTGAGTGCACAACCAGCATAACTGTGCAATCAAACTTTTCAACTGGTCTGTTTTTACATGGATCCAAAATCATCTTACGTTGATGAACCGGTCCAATTTATTTGGCTGCAATTAATACTTTCTAAGTTATACTGCTGATCCCAAATCACTCCTGACTTCTACTTAATGTCTAACTCTATATACTTAATGGCTCCCATAGCTGGATCACCAATTTTAAATTTGCTTTCTATTTAATCTTTCAGACTTCACTCAAATTCTGTAGAACCACCTCCCCCCCTCCACAGAAAATCATTAACATCAGAAAATCATTATAAAGATTCCTGCCAGTTTCTCTTCATGATATCAGCAGAACATTGACAGGGCTGCTTGAAAAAGAATGTAACAAACTTTCATCAAGGTGGACCTAACTGAGTAATCCCATACCCTTTCTGCATCATTCACTCCATAAAAAATTTGGTTTAATTTTCATGCCTTCCTTTCTTTATCACCTGTTTCTTCAGGTCGTTCAAAAATATGTCCCTTTGCCCCTTTTCACCCTGCAATAATGCAGCTTTTATATCAGGTAACTTACATTCCCAGGAGATTGTTGCTAATAGAGCTAAGACACAAAAAAGAGATTCAAGATCTCTTTTACTGCAATAGGGGAATTCACTCTAAAATCTTCAAAACCATCAGCGAATTTTCTGGCTTTAGCCTTGTATATCCTATCTGGGAGCACTTTTCTCCCCATGTTCATTTGCGTGATGAGGCTGCTGACCTCTACCTGATACCTTAGTGATGCATCATATTCTTCACAGGTCTCCAACAGCTTTTGTTTGACATCCTTTGTCAACTTACCTTCAAATTGTTTTTGTAGTCTTTGAAACTTCTCGATCGTAAGAGCTTCTACTTCTCAGTATTTCTACTTTTCAGTTTCAATTGGTGTCTTTAACTTCTGGACAGGAATTCTGGAATAAATCACATTTGGATTCCAAGCACGGTGGATGATTTTTAAATGGTATGGTTGAAAGAACAAACTGCAAATGAATAACCTTGCATTCTGTGTCTTAAACTAAGTTAATGGGTTGTGGGCAGTATAGACTGTGGTCTATAGACTGTGGTTTGTCTGTACCCATTTCAGGCATATATCTAAAATTGATTGGGAGCCAGTAAAAATCCAGAATTTTCCTTCTCTGCTCTGGAGTACCATCTCTGACCCTTTTTACATTTTTTTTGCAACAAGTACCCAATTGGTTTCACTGACCTGGATTTGTAGAACAGCCCCTATACTGATGTTGCTTGCAACAATTAGAGTCATAGAGTCATACAGCCCTAATCTGACCTAGTCCCATTTGCCAGCATTTGGCCCATATCCCTCTAAACTCTTCCTATTCATATACCTATCCAGATGCTTTTTAAATGTTGTAATTCTACTTGCCTTCACCACTTCCTCTGGCAGCTCATTCCAAACACGTACCACTGTCTGTGTGAAAAGTTACACCTGGGGTCCTTTTTAAAATCTTTGCCCACTGACCTTAAACCAATGCCCTCTAGTATTGGATTCCGCTACCCTTGGAAAAAGACTTTGGCTATCACCCAATCCATGTCCCTCATGATGTTATTAAACCTCTATAAAGTCACCCCTCAGCCTCCAACACTCCAGAGAAAATAGCCTCAGCCTACTCAACCTTTCTCTATAGCTCAAACCCATCAACTTCAGTGACATCATTGTAAATCTTTTCTACTTCCTCTCAAGCTTAACAACATCCTTCCTAAATAAGGGTGATCAAAATTCTAAAAGTGGCCTACCCTAAAAGCAGCATGGTGGCTCAGTGGTTAGCACTGCTGCCTCACAGCACCAGGGACCTGCGTTCGATTCCACCCTCGGGTGACTGTGTGGAGTTTGCACATTCTCCCCGTGTCTGCGTGGGTTTCCTCTAGGTGCTCTGGTTTCCTCCCACAGTCCAAAGATTGTGCAGGTTAGGTGGATTGGCTATACTAAATTGCCCATAATGTTCAGAGATGTGTAGATTAGGTGGGTTACAGGGGGATGGGTCTGGTTGGGATGCTCAGTGGGTTGGTGTGGACTTGTTGGGTGGAAGGGCCTGTTTCCACACTGTGGGGATTCTATGAACATCCTGGACAGCTGCAATGTAATGACCCAATTTCTATACTCAGTGTTTTGACCAAAGAAAACAAGTGTGCCAATCACCTTTCTCACCACCCTCTCTACCTGTGACTCCACTTTCAAGGAACTATGCACTTACACCCCTAGGTCTCTTGGTTTGGCAACACTCCCCAGGAGTTACATTAAAATGCTTGTTTAAAGTATGGAGCTGGAAACACAGGCTCATTTGATAAAATGTCCCTCAGCTTTTCAAAAGTAGTTTGGAATTTTTCAGTCTGTACTACTTTTGCTTTTTTTCTGTTGTAGATCAGCTAACAGTGCAGCTACTAATGTACTGAAACTTGGAATGAAACTTCTGTAGAACCGACACATTTCCAAAAACCTCATGATTTCCCATTTTGTTGTGGGAATGAGGAACCATTCTACTGCTTGTGCCTTTTCATCCCTGGGCACTACTCATCCTTAGCCCATTACGGGTCCTAGATAGTTCACTTGGGCCTTAGCGAACTTGCTCTTTGTGAGATTAACCGGTATGTTAGCTGACAGTAATTTTTGGAATAAGGCTTCTGTTGCTCCATGTACTTTTCCCAGATGATGCTGTACAAGAAGTCAGCTAGCTTCACTACATAATTAGGTAAGTCTGCCATTATCTGCTTCACTGGCCTTTGAAAGATGGTTGTGGCATTTAAGACTCTGAATGGCTGGTATAGCCTATCCGGAGTTACAAAGTTGAATATTTCCTTTACATGAGCAGTCAAGTGAATCTGCCAATACTCCTTGATAAAGTGTTACCTATTCAATCCAATTTTCCACCTAGGAAATCAGGTAGGAGTCAGCTGTGGTCACTGCATTAACATTTAGATTGCCACTATTGAGGCTTGTGGAGTCATCTGGGTTGGGCACAAGCACAACCAACATCTTCAGGTACTCCTCCTCAACATTTTTAGTTTTTGCTTTTGCATGTAATTAATCTCCTGCTGGCTAGCAGGGGATTCAATGTGGCTGTCATCCATGTCTCCATTGAATTCAACCCCATTGCTACTCTTATCCTCTAGGTCGGTGGCAATAGAAAAGATAGTTACTTGCTTCTTCTTCCCCGACAGTGGTAATGATTTATCACATTGATATAACATAGAGATTGCTGTTTTACCTGATCTGGGATCTCAGTCACACAATTCACACAATTCACTTCCCCAAGCTCCTATTTAGGCCACTGTACTGGGCCTTTAAGGATTCTGGAACACTGGAACATAAGTGATCTCCTGACTGAAAGCTTCAGGCCCTGACATATTTGGATGGCTGTTTTCTCATCACTGTCAAAAAGATTTCCAAATGCTTTTGAACCATTTCACAAACTTGCAATAGCCACTCTGCTACATGGTCAAATACATGGAGATTTCTTCCTTCTGTTCTAAAAACCTCTCATTCAGTACTTTCAGGTACTCTCACATTTTGTGAATTAATTTGGATGGGTTAAAACCAATGGCCTCATTATGTGAGTCCCTGCTAGAGAACAGAAGAAAGTATATTTAAGTTTATCCCAATCCTGGGGGTACTCATGCAATGTGTCCTTATTACCATTTTATGGGATCTTGTGGTTCCATTCTTGCACCCTCTGTGTTTGTACGTGATACACACAAGAATTCTGTTAAGTCACATCCTGGTTACTCATGACTTACTGGAATACTTTGGACATGAAATTTGATCCCTGATCTAACTGGATTTCATTGGGCAGACCATACCAGGTGAAGAATTGCATCAATTCCCTCACCTCATTTTGAAGGATGTGGTTCTCAGGGGATCAGCCATTCATGATTGTAAGCATATTCTGGTATCTCCCTTTTGTTTTGAGCAGTAGCTGCACATAGTCCACTAATGTATTGCTGAATAGTTCTCAAAACTGGCTGCAGGAATCATAAGTGCAGGTTTTATTGTGGATTGGTATTTTCCCACATACCAGCAGGTGCAGCAGGCTCTTTAAAACCTTACTAACATCCTGTGGAGGTGTGGCCGGTACAAACACTGGCTGATACAGGCCTGGGTTTTGTATGTAGTGACATGCCCAGCCATTGGAATTTCATGGCGAGCTGTAATATTTCCTGATGGTATCCCAGTAGCACCACAACTTGATGGATCACTGTCAGCTCATCATCTACATGTCAGGGAAGGATTTTCAATTCCTCATCAGCACTGCATTTTTAATAGTGCATATAACCTACATTCCAGATACACCTGGTAAAGGGTGATGGGAAGATACTCTCTTTCTTTTATCTGCACCTTGGCACTTACTGCACTTTCTGTTGGGAAGGTCATGCATTTTTCTAGCAGCAGAGTTTGGCTTGACCTGTTACCCTCAGTTTCACTACAGTCTTGCTCACCTTACTTCAGATACAAATACTTAATAACTCTCAGGGATTTGTTTAACCTCACCCGTACTCTCAGGAGTGCCTTTACGAGAATTCAGAGCTGCAGGCAGAGCCATAGCCAGGTCTGCTAAGCTGTCTGATTGACTCTCATTCTGTGTGCAGGGTATATGTACCCTGATAAATCCCACACTTATTTTCCCAAAGCTCCCAGCAGTTTGCCTGGTGATGTCCTATGTTTCAGCAGTTATAACAGGACAGGCTTTTTGGTCTCAATTTTCATCTCAGCACCACCATTTCTGCCTTAGGTCCCAAAATAT
The DNA here is from genome assembly GCF_021869965.1 of Rhincodon typus. Taxonomy (NCBI): domain Eukaryota; kingdom Metazoa; phylum Chordata; class Chondrichthyes; order Orectolobiformes; family Rhincodontidae; genus Rhincodon; species Rhincodon typus. The sequence continues at coordinate 27,463,150 of NC_063351.1, read as the reverse complement.
CCCTCTCTCCCATAGGTGCTATGATATCGATGTGTTTCCCCACCTTTCCAGTTGGTTGACGGTGACTAGGAGAATATTCCTTCTGGAGCTGTGGTTTGTGGATCAGCTCACAACCATCAACTGCCTGCCTTGACCCAGTCACTGTCATTTCCCAAAAGTGTGTTCTTATTGGGAAGGCTATTCTTATTAGCAAGCTGCTCAAGCCTTTCAAATTACAGGTACGTCTGGCCAGGCTATTTTGTCAGGGGACAGAATTTTTGATGGTACTCCTTAGCACTAACTGGATGGTTTTTTTTAACAGCCTTATAATCGTGACACTTTCATCAGGCAGGAGGGAGTAAATCTCCTGCACTCTCCCCAAAAGCTTACTCTGCAAAGGTATTGACCAAGTTGGATTTGCTACTTTAACTGCTTTAGCATTCATTTGAAAGTGATAAAGAAAACTTCTACCTTTGCCTTGTCAAATGTAGGAATTAAATAAACAAACTAAGTTGCCTCTACCCTCAAGTCTGAGCCATTAACATCTTCGGTGTACGCAGTGTCTCCTCAGCTTAAGGTATGTCAGTTCAAATTCTTTTGGTTCATTAACTCAGTTGGCTGGACAGTTGGTTTGTGATACAGAGTGAGGCCAATATCATGGGTTTAATTCCTGCATTGGCTGAGATTACCATGAAGAACTCTCCTTCTCAAACTCTCCTCTTACCTGAGGCATGGTCACCCTCAGGTTAAACCACCACCAATCATCTTTCTCTAATGAGAGCAGCCCTATGATCTGGTGGGATCATGGCGACTTTATCTTTTTTCTACATTTTTTCCTGAGACCCTCTCTTCTCTCCTTGCTATTTCCTCTTTCCAAACGCTCTCTCTCCTTTCCATTCCTCTCTTTCCTTTGACATTACAAGTTCCGCTACCCCAATTTTATTCTGCTTACAACTATTTTATCCATTTCTTTGTCCGCAGTGATTCTAATCCAATATCATAACAATTGCTACAAGTTTGTTAAATGTTCTTGTTAATGGGAGGCCCACTATTGGCTATGATGGTGTCCCATATAGTGTCTTTTTTTAACATATATCACATTTAACATTGATCATTTCTATAAGTTTAGTGCACATCTCATCTCTTATCCCTCTACTAGATTTTTAACCCATGAATGGGTAAACTGTTAACATAGATTTATGATAATTAGCATTTTTCTCTTTAGATTTGCCCATCCTGATTTTTAAAAAAATTCATCCATGGGATGTGGGCATTGCTGGCTAGGCCACCAGATATTATCCATCTCTAAATGCCAGTTACGAGTCAACCACGTTGTGGCTGTATAGTCACATGTAGGACAGACCAGGTAAGGATGGCAGTTTCCTTTCCCAAAGGACACTAGTGAACCAGATAGGTTTTTACACTTGACAATTGAAAATGTTTTCATCTTTGCAAGTAAATTCAATTCCAGATTTTATCATCTTCCATGGTAGGATTCCAACTTAAGCTCCCTGGACATCCCAAGGTCTCTGGATTAATAGTCTAGCAATAATACCATTAGGCCATTGCATCCCCAAATGCCAATAATACTTGCTTAATGTTTTGATAAGAGAAGTCAGATCTTATTAAAGGATACAATATTGTGCAGACTTAAAAACTGAAAATCCGTGGATTTCCCAAAAACAGTTTCCTTGTTTTGTTCCATTTCCAGTTGCATTTGAGCCTTTTTAATTGATGACCTGCTTGACAAGAAAGATAATTATTTATGTCACTTCATTATGTCCGTGCTGTTAAAGTGGTTTACCTCAGCTATTTTACTAGGAAATTACAGTATGCTGTCATCCCTAAACTTAAAGTGGGTAGGCCTCTCAAATTTCTTAACTTCACAAAGATCCTTTTTATTTAAAGAATCTAGCTAATATTTTAACCAATCTATTCTACACACAATGGACATGTGTCCACTATCCAAAACAGTGCAATTGAATGCATTTGTGACTAGAACATTCATTACTGAGCTGAAGCTTCTTGTAACTATTAGAATTCTCTTTGTCTGATCAGTATCACCATCTTCTGCTTCTCCTCCTTCCATGACATGTGTGATGTAAAAATAACTTATTATTCCATTTATGATGATTCATTGCATAATACTATTTGAAATTCCATCTAAAATGTTCACCTGTTCACCATATCCTGGGCATTCCTTGGTTTCGTTCTTCTGTTGTATTTTCTGAATGCATGTTTCCTGAAGTACTTGCCAGAGGTATCTCTATCCTGACTCATTTAATTGTGATTCTCTATCTATGTTGACACTTTCAGTCCAAAAGATGTGCAGGTTAGGTGGATTGGCCATGCTAAATCACCCATAGTGTCCAGGGAGGTGCAGACAAGGTGGATTAGCCATGGGAAATGTAGGTTTACAGAGATAAGGTGCGATGGTGGGTCTGGGTGCGATGCTCTTTGGAGTGTTGGTGTGGACTCAATGGGCTGAATGGCCTGCTTCCACTCTACAGAGATTCTATAATTTATATGAACCTCAATTCTATCTGTGCACCCTACGCCCTGAACCACATTATTACACTTTAACAATGCCCATGCTGCTCCTCTACACACACCCTGTGAAGGTCACAGTTGTGGTCACTGCTAATGAAGCCTCCTCTCTGAAGCTGTTCTACATACTCCATACATGTGAGCTTCCCATAGTTACCATCCTTGTTCCCACATCAACAAATGCCTCTGCTGTCCCCCATGCAGCCTCGACCCCCCCCTACTGATTGGCAATGATCATCCCGCTGCCCATGCAATGCCTGTTTGCACCCACCTTAATGATCAACAGATGAATACCCAGAACTGTATTCACCCCATACCTCTGACTGACTTTAAGCAGCCCCCTAGATGTGATAAACAGACCCTTTGCTGCTGTCTGTTCAATGAACATACATCTCTTAGAAAATTTTCAGTTATGGCATATACTTACACAGCAGTTTCAGGATGCAATGCCCCCTTGTTTGATCCCATTTTTGTCTATTTCTATTATCAACTTTGTGTTCTGTGCATACGTAGATAACACTTCTAGAGGAAGAAAAGCAATTTTAACACCAAGTACCACTATGTAGAACACTTCATCTCCTACTTCACAGCCTCAAAAGATCCCTATTGTGGAGGTGCTGGTGTTGGACTAGGGTGGACAAAGCCAGAAGTCACTCGACACCATATTATAGCCCAACAGGCTTATTTGAAATCACAAGCTTTTGGAGCGCTGCTCCTTTGTCAGGTGAAGTGAAGGGAAGCACACAGGCACAGAATTTATAGGCAGAGAGATCAAGAGATAGCACAAATGGTGTGAACAGAGTGTCAACAGGTTGAATAACAAGTCTCTGCAGGTGATCAAAATTGCCAGATGGTGGGATTAAAGTGTCAACAGCTGAATAGCAAGTGAAGGGATGACATATGATCTGATTATATGAGACAGAGAGATAATTACAAAGAAAAATAAGGTGATGCTGGAGACAAACCAAATGGCTGGAATAACATACCAGGTATAAGAGTCGTATGCCAAGAGTCTAACCAAAGTAATAAGTAATCAAAAACTGTACAAACTAATTAAGGTAGACAGGTCATAATAAGTTATCATGGTGATGTTGTTAGGACAGTAAGGAAGATTTTACAAACACAGAAGAGTGCGGTGGGGTCACATGTAGCACAACATGAACTCAAGATCACGGTTGAGACCATTTTCACGGGTATGAAACTTGGCTATCAGTCTCTGCTCAGTGAATCTGCTTTGTTCTGTATTTTGAAGGCTGCCTTGGAGGACCTGAAGAACAGAAGCTGAATGTCCTTGACCGCTGAAGTGTTCCCCGACTGGGAGGAAACATTACTGTCTGGCAATTGTTAGGCAGTGTCCGTTCATCTTTTGTCATACCGTCTGCATGGTCTCACCAATATACCATGCCTTGGGACATCCTTGCCTGCAGCTTATGAGGTAGCATAAATTTAAATTCTCAGGAAAATACTTATATCTACAAAAAATTTTGCTGTTCAGTATATTGAAAAATCGAAACTTTTTATGATAATGCCCTGTCTTCTGTCTGCTCTTTTGCAAAAATATAAATTAAATTACTTCAATGCTGGCTTTCTGCAGCTGAGCATATTTTAGTCATATGCATGAGTGTAATGCACAGAGTGTATTCATCCATCTTATCCTTCCATTTCTTTTTTCACTGGAGCATGGTACTGGAAGTAATTACTACTTTTGAGATTCTGTTTGCTGATTTTCTACGAAGATCACTAAATTCTGGCTTGAAGCCAAAATGCCTTTTCCAAACTATATTGTTGGTAGCAATGGGGACCATAATTATTGGACAATTGCTCTTCCAGAAGAGTGTCTTCCATCTGCTCTGTGACATTCTTAGCTTTGCTCCAGAGAGGCAACATACCGTCCCAAAGTTACGTCCAGAGCAGCAGGAAAATATTTCTGTTTCCCTAACTAACAAAACAATTATCACCACTGCACTTTTCACTCTTCTTTCTTTCCTCCTGTTTAGCTGGCCTACCGGTAGTACTATCGGCCTGAGACTCGTCGCAGTCCTCTGGGAAACTATTGCCCTCATCAGTATCCAAAATGGAAAAGCAATTCACAAGTAGGACCTCAGGGGACATCTGCCTGGTTCTCTTGGACTGTCTGTTGGTCATCCATTCCCTATCTGTTTGCACACCATTAACCTGTGGTGTGATCACCTCACTGACTATCCATGCAAGTCTTAACCCCACAGATGAATCTCACTGACCCTACCTACCCTCTCTGTTCCAGGATACCAGGGCACTGTAGCGGATGTCTCTTCCAACACATATTCATATTGGTCACAAGGAACATCTATGAGTCTCTACATACCACACGATGGCTGTTCCAAATGGTCAAAGTGCCCTTTCATAACTTGAATTTACCTTTGTACAATTAATTATAAAGAGAAGGTTAGAGATGATTGAACTCACAGTTTTCATATAATGTCACTTTTTGATGTTTTTGGTACCTGTAAACTCAGCTTTCTCATGCAGTTTTTTGACTGCTGGTTTCATGGAAGCTGAAAAAGACAGGATGATTTCCAGATTGATAATCAACTTGCTTGGCTGTGTTATGACACGTCGTCCTGGCCATCAGATCATAGAGTGGGACTTTAAGCCTGAGGTTTTGGCTCAGGGGCAGTGATATTTCCCATTGCGCCACAAGATATCCCTGATTTAAGTCTACCATGTTGTAAAATGTACAGAAATACATTTCTCATCGTCGTCTACGAAAACAATCAAATCCTTTGAAAGAAACAGTCAAGACAGACTTCTGAAAACATACCTTTGGTCGGAAACCCAAAAAGTATTTGAAAGATTACCAAATTCCTCATCCACTCTTTCATGTATTTTAGAATTGATACTAAAGCTTCCAAGACAAGGGCACGATTGTGGCTGTCACCAGACAATGACATATTTCTTTTCTTCTCTTAACTTACCCGAATCACACGGTATAGCCGAGCAATTTGTCTGTCATGCAACTCAAACAGGGCCCACTCACCGTGCTCATTAAACTGACAGCACAGTTATTAGGAGTAAGCAGAGCCAACAGTCAATGAATTTAGCCACTGTTTTTATGGCAAGCAGCAGCACAAATTTTTCAGTAATTAATTTGATAAATATATATTAATTATGAATTGAGCTGACAGTGGCATCAGATTGTCAGCCTTCCAGACAATCCCTGGTGATAAGTAGCTTTATGTTGTAGTGGTCAGATTTCAGGGTCTGTCCTCTCCAAATGTCAAGCCCTTATCACTGGCCCAACTGCTCAATGTGTAATTTCCTGTGTGTTGTAATTAACTGGTGTCATTCCGATTGGAAGCAAGTTTTTTAGAACTTGAACTTCTTCTGTGTCCTTATGAATAGTTTCTGTTATTTGTGCACAACCACATTGCCAATTTTTTTTTAGAACCAGGAAAGGTCAAATGAAATATGTGTCTGAACCTGCTGTTCAATCGGGTATAGATTATAGATATTTGAAAGTTCCAAACTATTGAGCAATGGAGCTGCATTGTTTTGAATTGTTTCCTATAAGATTACCCAAAGTCTTCAAACGAAAAGTGTTCTTTCTGTAAAAAAATATTACAAACACCTATTACGACAAGAAGCCATTCAAAAATTCAGATTCTGAGTGCAGCTTCTCTGAGTACTGACTCAAAGTTTCCACTGAATTCCTGATACAGACTCACAAAATTTTCACACTCAACATCCAAAGTCATAAAATTTCACCTCTAATATTTGTTCTTTGTTCAGCTGATGAACAATTGTGTGGTGGTCTACAGCAATGATTAAGAGCGGGTGTTGATGGAGTAGATATGGAGAAGCTGTTCCAACTGATGGAAGGGTCAGTAACCAGAGGACACAGAGTTAAGACAACTGCCAAAAATTCCAGAGAGGAATTTTTTTTTTGCTCAGGGAGTTGTTATTTAACATCTGGAAGATGCTGTCTGAGATGGTGGTGGAAATTGATTCAAGAGTAACTTTAAAAAGTGAATTGAAAATATACTTGAAGAGGTGATATTGAAGGATCCTGGTGAAAGAACAGGAGGGTGGGACAAATTATGTAGCTCTTTCCTAGAACAGCTGATTTACCAATTGTCCAGCATTTTTACTGCATGATTTTACAAATTAGCCACTCATTACTGGGAAGATCCAGCACTAGCGTCAAAATTAACATATGTTATGAATTGGAATTCATTATGATTGCTATTTTTTCAATAGAACTGACAGGTGAGCCCTATTTTTGCTGAATCAAGGAACTGGACCTTACTTATAGTAATTTTGCTGCATTAATGCATGCAAAATAGCCAAAAAAGGGTTCAGTTTACAACTGACAAAACTAAAGGTACTTCAGTAGATTTAAATGGTGCAGTGAAGGAAAGGACTTAGCTGGTATTTTGAATGATACTTTTTACGATGACGAACACTGTGTTGCTGAAGATAAATTCTGTTATTAGACTGTTAAAGAACCCAATCAGTTGTAATCATTGTTCTCACTAAGCCTGTGGGTGCGCAACATAGAGGCAACCTAATAAAGGCCGGCCTTATTCTTTGATAAATAATATACATCTGCAACCTTACAAACAAATTTAAAGAGGCCATACACTTGAAAGAAAAGCTTCATTGGATGGAATTTTTCCCATAGATCCTAAATAATGCAGATAGGCAGTATATGTAAATTCCTTGTTCATTTCCCTCATTCCCTTTTACATGATTGTTACAGGATAAGAAATGGCATGTGGCCAAAATCTAAGGCTGGATTTTATGATCCCTTTAGAAAGAAGCAGCTGGTAAGATAACATTATCTGGCTCTTAAGGGTATCTTACAATTGAGGCACCCTCTCCGTTATCTTGCAGCCTCAGCAGTAACTATCATTAATGCTGCTGTTGCCAAGGCTACTGAGCTGTTAGGTCTCTGATTGGACTGGGAATTCTGGGAGGTGACCTAATTGACCTCTGTCAGCAAAATGCTGACCCCAGGTCCTGCCAACTGCCTACATACAGTTGGCTCATGTCTGTGGCAGCAGGATTCCTTCAGTGTTTAGGACATCCAGCTCTTGCACTTATTTCAATGGGTCGAATGATTGATTTCAAAAAAACTGCAACTGTAATATTAATTTCCACAGACCGAAAAGAAAATACATTTCTCATTACAAATCCACTAATATTAAGCAGCTTTTAAAATATTAAAATGCTTGTAAAGTAACTTACTTAGCTGAAGAGTGTAGATTTCCACATTGAAATTCAACTGTCAGTTTTGCTCACTCGGTCTGTCTACATCTCCTTGTAATTTCCTGTCCTATTTACCCAAATTACTGTGCCTCCTAATTCTCTGCAAATATCGGGATACAGCTGTCTGTCCCTTTATCAATAATATATATGTGAGCTGTTGAAGCTCCAGGACGGATCACTGAGAAACATTACAATCTCAATCCACCAATTGGCGAACAATTGCTTTATCCTCAATTTTATTCTGCTGCTCCCAATCACTTACTAACTAGCATCACTGGGGTATCTCTGTCCACAAGCTTTCACGTCCACAAGCTTTCACTATAGTTAATAATCTCATGTACAACTTTACTAAATAGCATCTGAAAGGTCTACAAACAACATCAGTAAACACTCCCAAACCCACCATACTCAAGAACTTTTAAAAATATTTGACAGGATTAGTGAGACATGACTAACCTTTTGCAAAGCCACACAGATTTTCTTTGATCAGCTAATACTTGTATAAGTATTTAATCACTCTGTCTTTCATGATAAATGACAGTAACTTTCCTAAGACTAATGTGAAATGGACAAATCTGTGGTTACCTTCAACCTTCCTTCACTCCTTAAATAAGGGAGTGATATTTGCAGTTTTCCATTTTAAAGGAACAGGACCAAAAATATGTTTACTGAGGTTGTCGACTTGCTTGCCGAGCCGATGTGTTTGGTTACAGATGTTTCATCACCCTGCTAGGTAACGTTGTCAGTGCGTCTCCGGTGAAATGACGATGTTACCTAGCAGGATGACGAAACATCTGCGACCAAACACACTGGCTCGGCAAGCAAGTCTACAACCTCATCCACAACCCAAGCTACAAATCTTCTTAAAAACTTTAATGTGTTTATTCTTGTTTTGGCACATCAGAGCCGTAATTTGTGGCCTGCCCAGGTCAGTTCCATTATTGAGCTCCAGAAAGTTTTGCAGTGGCTCCTTCACTTCAGTGACTATAGCATTAGGCAGAGTGCCTGTATGATGCTGGCCAGATGGTCCAGAATTAGAACTGAGAGAACCGCAGATGCTGTATATCAGGAACAAAAACAGAAGTTGCTGAAAAAGCTCAGCACGTCTGCCAGCATCTTTCGGACCCGAAATGTTAACTCTGATTTTTTCTTCACAGATGCTGGCAGACCTGCTGAGCTTTTCCAGCAACTTCTGTTTTTGGCCCAGAATAAGGTAGCCTTAGTGCATGTGAGACCAGCTATTGCAGCTACACACCAACAGAAACCCTCAAAATGCCTCACATTGACTTTTCTCTGCCTCGATATTCTTTCAGATATGGGAGGAACATTACCAATAGTGTTCAATACAAAAACTGATACTGTGTCCTCTCTCTTGCAAGTGAAGGGGCTCCAAACAACAGCAAAATCCAGAGAACTGATGGGTGGTTAGCACAACACGGGAATGTTGAATCCCTTTAGGAGAAGGCACATCGAATCATATGGTCAGCAGCAACAGAGCCCATGGCATCTGAAGCAACAGTGATTGTACAAGATGATGGTAAATGACTGACCTATGCCCCTTCTCACCTGAATCCTGAGATATTGCATCAAGTGGAAGATGATACGGGGTGGCATGGTGGCTCAGTGGTTAACATTGCTGCCTCACAGCGCCAGGGACCCAGGTTCGATTCCACCCTTGGGCAATTGTCTGTGTGGAGTTTGCACATTCTCCCAGTGTCTGTGAGGGTTTCCTCTGGGTGCTCCAGTTTCCTCCCACAGTCCAAAGATGTGCAGGCTAGGTGGATTGGCCATGCTAAATTGCCCATAGTGTTCAGGGATATGTAGATTAGGTGGGTTATAGGGGGATGGGTCTGGGTGGGATGCTCAGTGGGTTGGTGTGGAGTTGTTGGGCTGAAGGGCCTGTTTCCACACTGTAGGGATTCTATGATGCTGATGATGTGACCACAATCTTCTGTTTTCCTCTTGATCCCCTTCCATCATGCTTACTTTCTGTTTGTATGCCTTGAGACAATTACCCCCTGGATAGCCTTAGATTAGCTAGGAGAAAGACGAAGAGCAACCCCATGCCGATGGTGAGCGGGGATCTCATAACTTCAGCAACAAGCTCAGTTCCTGGCACTGCACATACCCGGGATCAGCATGTGGTGACTGACAGGCATGAATAAGCAGAGAACAGGGGAAATAGGTGGTCCCTTTGCCAGGTCTCTGCAGAGTGAGGTTGCAACTAAGTTCTGTTGCAGGGAATGCAGAAAAGGATTTCAATGAGCTCGGACACAGAAGGATGCTGATGAAAATGAACATTGATCTATTTGGTATGTTGGGAATTCTAACCAGACAGTCAATTGTCACTGTGAAGGAGCATGGAGGATTTTAACTCAATATGTCAGAGGACATTGCACTGAACTTAGAGTCCATCCTTTCCTATGCAGAAAGTGTGGCCAACACTATAACTTCACTGGATGGCCAGTTGTGATGGTGTCTAGTAGCTTTCACTGCAGCACACCTATCAATGGTTCAGTGCTGCAGTGGAAGGCTAATTCATATTCAGTGATATGCATGATCTGGCATTTTGTTGTGGATGTCAAAGGTGCTTTCAGGTTTCACAGCTTCATCTTTCATGGGAGAATCTCTTCTACCATGATTGCCCCGCTGCCCAAGCACTGCTGGTGCCCTCAGTGAACCAGCCCAGACTGCAGCAAGCCTTGTCAATGTGGCATGGTCTGAAGTTGGGCTGTCAAGGCCCAGAGCTGAGAGAGATCATCCTGCAAAGCCATCTGCCGTGAGTGGAAGCCAGCAGTCTTCTGTTAGCTATGCTGCGGTCAGTAGGGTTTCTCTGCATTAGAACGCATGGCAAACAAAGAAAGCACCAGCAAGAGATTCTACAAGGTTGAATAGCTGATTGTTATTTGTAGTAATTTCCAAATCAACCTCTTCAGAAATGTTCTTACACAGACCTGGAGCAAGGGGCACTTAAAACCTGGCATCTTGGCTCAGAGGTAGGGACACTTAAAAAGCCCTCACATAATTGTTTACATATCTGTTTGTGCAATTGGATAAAGATGTCAATGAAAATGTTTTGATTGGCATCTCTTAGTTTTGGATGGAGTCAATTTGATGTTTCAGATGGATTTTCTGTTGAGGAATGATCCATGGAGGAATAGTCCATAGCTTCTATTATATTTCTGTCCCCTCCTGTGACTGTGAGTATCTGTTCTCAAATTCCAACTCAAAAAACAGTCCACAATGATTTGACAAACTGGACAAATCAAGCAACATTGATTCTAGAAACCTTTGCTTGTGATTTGGATGGCTGACACTCTAAATATTTGTCCGTGTTGAATTTCTGGCCTTATTCTTTGTAGTAATACACAAATTCATTGTCTAGACCTTTGAAGTTGATATTAGCTTTCCCTGTATTACATGAATTGGTGGGGCTGTATCATATCCGGAATGCATTTCTTCCAAGCATTCTGCTGCATGTGGGGATCTCAAGAAGGCATGACGAGTGAGAAGCACTTGGATGTGAATTATTCCCCAACAAAAGGCTGCTGAAAATCATGACCATGATTCCTAAGTTGGGACTGTTTTGGAAAGTTATAACACATATAATTGCAATTTCCTCAGCTGTTTGTTGTACTTAAACAGTCTGAATCTCTTATTTTAAATTTCATGATTTTCTCCAGTATGATTTTTAAAACCATAGCTTAAATCTATTACATTACATTGACTCATTTTTAGGTTCCCTTGTCAGATTTTCTTTCCATCCCTGCTGTGAAAACAGATAGAAAGCTTTCATTTAACAAGTTTGCCTTCTATTATTCATTGTAGGCTCACCTGTGTCTCTGCAACCACATTTCCTTTATCACTTTCTTTATATTTGTAAAATCTTTTGCTATTAACTTAAATATCAAGGCAAGCACTTTTCCATATCTCTTTTTGCACCTTTTATTACTTTATTATTTTAAGCACCACCATAAAACGTACTTGTATCAGTGTTAATTTAGGTGTAAGCATTGTACTATGGACCCTTTTGTCCTTAATTCAGCCTAACACTGGATGTATTTAGAAGTAAATATTTCAGTGGGATACAGACATGTTCACACTGCTAAGGGTTCCAAGAAATAACTAAAGAGCTTTTGTGCATTTGTCAGATGTCAATGCTCACTTATTAGTACAGACGGAATGAAACATATTCAGATTGCTTTGATCATTTTATCAGGCAGTAATGATATGCTTGAAATAATGATAATCATAATCCAATTGACATTGCTCCATTTGAGCATGAACGCCTGCTTCTAAAGCTCTATCAATCTGAGTGTCCAAGACTGCAATTCTGTGCACCTGTATTACTGTCTTTGAGAAAGCTTCTGTGTCTGCAAATCTATATGTTCATGTATCCATACCTGTGAGCATGTATCCATGCAAAGCTTGATACTGCATATACATGTGTACATTGGGCCAGGTTTAACACTGCAAAAATGGGAAATCAATGTACTGAAGTGCTATTCACAGCCAAAGTAAGTCATTGCTCAATGTCAGGGAAACTTGAATGGATTCCAGTTATATTTGCTGTCAGGCTGTGATGAAATCACCATGTCCTGACTTTTAGAGTCAGACTTGGTTTCTGGAGGTCAGTATTGAAATAGGGGGAGGCAATGGCCTAGTAGTATTATCATTGAACTGTCAATCCAGAGTCCCAGGTAATGTTCTGGGGACTTGGCTTTGAATCCTGCCACAGCAGATGGTAGAATTTGAATTCAATTAAAAAAAAATCTGGAATTAAGAGTCTAATAATAATCACAAATCCATTGCTAATTGTTGGAAAAACCCATTTGATTCACTAATGTCCTTTAGAAAGTAACCTCCCATCCTTACCTGGTCTGGGCTATATGTGATTCTAGACCAACTGTAATATGGTTGCCTCTTAACTGCACTTTGGGCAATTAGGGATGGGCAATAAATTTTGGCCTAGCCAACAACACCCTCATCCTATGAATGAATTTTTAAAAATCTACAGAAAGGCTGTGAGACCAGTGTAGCCAAGTTGCTATCTGCTACTGTGCCCAGATTCAACCTAACATGTCAGATTAAAATCAACCCTTAGGATGCAGAATTTTTCAGTCCAGTAGGAAAGATCCTAAATTAGGTGTTACCATCCTCGTTCTGCAGTAGCCTTGTATCTTTGGTACAATTGTACACTTGACACTTCAGCAATGCAAAATTGGCCCCTTCTTCTATGAACCAATCAGTAACACGTAGCATTTGAACTTTTCTGAAACACAGGCATATAAACCTTGAATTATTACTGTCAAATACACTCAATTGTTGCCATTTTATTTTTTACAGCAGGTCTCCCACATTTCCAAGTTTGATGGCAAATGAGATTTTAACATGAAATATGGGACAAGATCTGATGGATTTGTGCAATTCATACTAATTAATGGAACTCATAGTCATTTATTTATCAGGGAAAGCATGTTGATGTTTGACAAGTAGTTATGAAAGTTGCTGGTTTGAATTCTAACTTATGAACATGATGTGGACATCCTTGCACAAAGTGCATGTTGTATTAAAAGTCAAGTCTCGACCCCAATTGGCTACAGTTCATTAAGTTTGCAATGTCTCGGTAAGGGGAAGCACAAGCATGAGCTTTGTAAACTTACCCTGAATGAATTACAAAATATATGTGAGCACAAGTTTATGAGTTGTAACTTTCTTTCACAATAGTCATGTTAAAACCCGTTACAACTGATTCTCCTTTCCAGGGATAAATTGCAACCCTATTGTTAGAGTGCACTATGAAACTAGATCCATGTAATTCTTGTAGTCAGTGGCAATGAATATCAGGTGGGCAGTGGATCCGATACTGTGAGTTTCATGCTCCTGCTTTAGGCAATAGTTCTGATCATTATCCAGGTTAACATTTCAATGCAAAACCGAAAGAGAACTGTACTGTCCAAAGCACCACCTTTTGCATGATAAACTATATAGTCATAGAGTCATAGTCATACAGCATGGAAACAGACCCTTTGGTCCAACCAATCCATGCTGACCATAATCCCAAACTATACTAGTCCCATCTGTCTGCTCCTGGCCCATATCCCTCAAACTTTTCCTTTTCATGTATCCATCCAAATGTCTTTTATTTGTTGTAATTGTACCTGCATCCACCACTCCCTCAGGACGTTCATTTCATGCGTGAACCACCCTCTGTGTAAAAAAATTACCTCATGTCTTTTCTAAATCTCACTCCTTTCACTTTAGAAATGTGCCCCCTAGTCTTGAAGTTCCCCATCTTAGGGAAAAGGCAACTAGCATCAACTCTATCTATGCCTCTCATTATTTTGTAAAAATCTATCGGGTCACTTCTCAATCTCCTAGACTCCAGTAAAAACAGTCCCAGCCTATCCAGCCTTTCTTTATAACTCAAATCTTTCATACCCAGCAACATCCTGGTAAATTTCTTCTGAACCCTCTCCAGCTTGATAATATTCTTTCTATAACTGGGCCACCAGAACTGGACACAGTATTCCAGAAGAGACCTTGCCAATGTCCTGTACAACCTCAACATAATGTCCCAACTCCTATACTCAAACGATTGAGCAATGAAGGCAAGCGTGCCAAACACCCATTTAACCATCCTGTCTGTATGTAACGCAAACTTTAAAGAATGATGTATCTGCCCCCTAGGTCCCTCTGTTCTACAACACTACCCAAGGCGCTACCATTAATTGTGTAAGTCTCAGCTGTCTTCTGAAATGGATATGTAAAATGTCACTATGTTAGAAAGAGGGGGTCGGTTAGCACAGTTGGCTGGACAGCTGGTTTGTGATGCAACGTGATGCCAATGGTGCAGGCCAAATTCCCACACTGGCTGTGATCACCATGAAGATCCCACCTTCCCAACCTAACCCCTCACCTCAGGTGTGGCATCCCTGGCAGACAAGCCATCTTTGAAAGGTCATTATGCACTGACGTTGGCAATCCAGCGTTGACCCTCACTGGAATGATATAGCAGCCACAAGGCCACACTGCTTATGGCATGTTGCTGGCATGGTTGATACTCCCTCGCACATAAAACCCCATTCTCTCATCCTATTTGCTGTTTAATCACCATTCCCCTGTGCAGTTTACTTGTCCTGAGCTACATTCCATCTAAATATTAAACTGTTCCCTGTGTCCACTGAACACCGACTTCTTGTCATCGTCCAGCGGGGCAGCACTGTATGCAGGCAAACAATTGGATAATTCCAATCATGAGCTTTTATTGACAGACAGCAAAAGCAAACACATCAAAACAGATAGCAGCTGCAGTTCACCCCATAACGCAAATCAAATGCTGGCATGATACCCAATGACTATTCTACATCCATAATAGTTGCCTGCTGCACCCAGCTCTCATTTAGGAATGAAGGCGTCACTCATGTTGCACCAATCTGTGTCATCCGGCTGAGCTGTGTTCTTCTCATCCTCCATGATGATCTGTTTTTGCTCCAGAGTTTTTTTGTTAACCCTGGTTCTCCTGCATGCACCTTCTCCTTCTTAGGAAGGAAGCCACAGTGACCATCATCCCACTAACAGCAGGCTGCTAGACTCTCAGCAGAAATAAAACCGAAAGCTCTCTGAACAGTCAGTGAAAACATGCCCTGCAGATAAGCGCATGTAAACACCCCTCCATACAGTGAGACATGCTGCATCCTGATAACAAACATCTCCATCATTCATCCAGTTTCAGCCTCAGCCTGTTCGCCAACAGGGTGAATGTGCCATGCCACCTGCGTGACTATCACATTCCATCAAAAAAGGGAATGCCATCTGCACCCAGACCCCCATCAACCATGAAACCTATTCAATGGAGTCCACTGTAATTATGTGACAGATGCTGAAGTGATCATTTCCACCTCCCACAGCACCTGTGCACATTTCACAAGTTATTTGTTGCTTTTGGGCAACATTCACATATTTTCAAGTCAGTGTCGTTAATGTCTGCATCTTTGACAG
The DNA here is from genome assembly GCF_021869965.1 of Rhincodon typus. Taxonomy (NCBI): domain Eukaryota; kingdom Metazoa; phylum Chordata; class Chondrichthyes; order Orectolobiformes; family Rhincodontidae; genus Rhincodon; species Rhincodon typus. Next base: position 27,447,376 of record NC_063351.1, on the reverse strand, counting down.
ACCAATGTTCAATTTGCAAGGAATATTGGCATGGTGCAAATCACTTTTGACAGCTTTTGAGCACTGAGCACTCAGCATGCATTGCGAATGGATGATCGAATGATTGCAAATGAAATACAGCTAACGTTTGCAAACTGTGCTTCATGTGTTAATACCTTTAATGTCCTAGCATCCAATAAATGTGAATCCTGCATTTTCACCCATCAGACTGATCCTGATTCCACAAACCATGGGGATTGTCCCAGCCATTTTTCAGTTGCAGTTAGCATATAGTGAGGAGTGACTGATGGCAGGGAACACATATTGCTCTGTCCAGTTGCCAGGTACTCCCCAAAAGCTTCCATGTTCACTTTTACCTTGCACTACCCCAACTGACCATTTCCACTCAAATTCCCATGCGGAGACGAGACGCATTGAACTTTGCCTCCTTGCCTCTGAGCCCTAACATACACCTTAATAATGCCCATTCTGCTCCTCTATACTCCCTCTATGGCACAATGGCAGTCACTGCCAACAATGGTAGTCGCTGCTAATAACTCACTCCCTCCCAGAGCCTACATGTACCTTGATGCTGTCCCACGTACCTTCTTATACCTTTACCTCTGCATCACTGGCCCTGTCTCTACCTCAAAACATGCTTCTGCTCCCATGAACCCCTAGTCTTGACTGCTCAACCCCACACTGGCAATGAGATCCCCCATTTTGTTCGTACAGCAGTCCCTTGCACCTCATGGACAAACTCATGGACATCCAGGACTTTATTCATTTCAGACATCTGACTGACGTTGACAACCAGCCCCTAGATATAGCTGATCATATCTCTGATTGCTGCTTTGGCAGCTCCCTGACTGGTGAAACACAATTCGCTGACAGTGATGGCCTTACAGGACTGCGCAGACTTGTGTCGGGCAAATCCCTTGACTGTGACCAGCTCGAACAGATGACCAACCACAGCCAAACCCTCTGCACCTTGTGCAGGCTGTGCTCATAACTGATGCTGCTGAGAACGCCTGACTGACAGTGCCCCCAACTCTACCACCCCTTGACTGGACTGAGTATTAACCCCCATCTCCTTTCCAACATAACCATTTGATTGAATAAATGTAAATAAGAGCATTGCTGCACAGACAGCTGGCACATACTATCAATGTTAGATTGATGTATTGCTATGCCGTACATAAAAACCAACCCTTACTTCACCTTGCCACTGAAAGCATGACAAGCAGCCAACCGTATGTCTGTGCAAATGAGTATATCGATACAGCAGTACTGATGACTCTGGCTGAAGGACAAACATGCTTGGCACAGCCTGCCAAGGGAAGTCAAGATGTGGATGCTCTGAGCATGCAGGTACGTGCTTAATGAACAAGTGCAAAGAAAGTAAGTGATCAACCTGAGTCTGGTGCCTGTTCTTGTGCACAAGGTGTCTGCTAAAGTATTTCAATGCTAGTTGCTGGCAATGCAGGTTTGTTCCTCTACACCATCTTACAAATGGATTGAAGAGGTGTTATAAAGTTCCTAAGGGGTCGGGAAATATTGAATGCCAATGTTCATGGGCGAAGGGTGCATATGGCTGGTGCCCATGGATCATGCCTTGAGATGGCCTGGGATAGTGAGCAACATGGTGGTTCTGCAGATCCAGCGGCAAGTTGAAATTGCCAGGCAGGTGAATTGCTGACTTCCTTGTTGAGGATTCTCAGCATCTAGTTTGCTCATGAAGGATGGTAAGATACGAAGCTGCACATTAATGAGATGAGATGTGCAGTTAATAAGATTGTTATCAAGCAGTAACTCACCACTGCCTCATGAGAATCTTGTTTTGCCTTAGTTAATGGATGCAGACATTGATATCGAGATAGGTCTTTTTGAAATTCTCAAGCAATTCTGCCACATTTCTTGCCATAGCTCACCTTGTTCAGGCCCCTATAAGATTCTACTCACAGTCTTTTCAATTGCTAGGCCTTTTCACTCATAATCAACAAAAGGGCTTATTGTAACTTTTGTCCTCTGCAATAAACTTAATCTATAATTTGCATACCGGATTTTAATAATCATGTCCTAATGATTTCGGTTTAGCAGAAACAATGGCCTCAATATTTACCAGCTTCTCCCCCTCCTTACAGAGATAAGGCTGGACAGATGTTTAAAAGTCAACATTTTTAACCTATTACTAATGTATGCATGCACATGCCATTGTAAAAATGAATGGGCATCTGGTCATAAAGAGGCAGGCTACATTTTGACATGTTTAAATTGGGCTCTTAAAGAGGCCAATTTACTTGCTGCACAGTTTCCTGGGACTTTGGAAACTCAGCAGTGAAATGAAGGTGGGAATTGCTTGTTTGACAGAATGATCCTGTGGAGAAGGGGGAGCACTGGGGACCCTACAAGGCCTTCCCCCAGTCCTAGCTTTTCTGTCCCTTAAACACATTCAATGACAGATCTCCTCAATTCCCCAGTTGTCCATCTAAGATTTCTAACCACTGCTGAAAACCCTCTTTCTGATTGCTGACCTTCTCCCAATTTCACCAACACCCTCCTGGTCTCCTCCTCGCCAACACCCCATAAATACTGGGACCATTACATATATATTCAGTGGCTTTTAGAAAAATGAATAAACATCAAAAGCAAATGTTAGAATATATGGATAAGATTATTAAGTCAAAAAGCAAAAGTGCTATTCCATGTCTGTCTAGGGCTTTGCTCGAGTCTTGGACTACTATATCGTGGAACATACTTTGTGTTTAGAATGATTCAGAGGAGAGCCGCTAGATTCCATATGGACAGCTTAGATAAACTCTGAGGGAACCCAGGTATAAGTTACATTAGTGTAGAACAGGTTAGATGTTAGAAGGTACTTGTTTTCTCAGGGTGGTGATGAGCTGTAGAACAAGACATCAACACATAGTATGTGTGTGGATTTGCTGTATGGATTCAAAAAGGAGCTTGATAAATTTCAGAAAGTGTCAGTGTAATGAAGATAAAGGTTGGTTAGTAACAAAAACAGAAATTGCTGGAAAAGCCCAGCAGGTCTAGCAGCATCAGTGGAGAGAAATCGTGGGTTTAATATTTCGGGTCCAGTGACCCTTCCTCAGATTTGATCTAACATCAGCTCTGAGGAAGGATCACTGGACACAAAACATTAACTTTCACTTCTCTACACAGATGCTGCCAAGCCTGCTGAGCTTTTCCAGCAATTTCTGTTTTTTTGTTTTTGATTTCCAGCATTTGCAGTTCTTTCAGTTTCTAAAAGTTGGTTCATGTTGAGGCATATGTCCACGGCTACCAAAGGCTTCTGCACTTCGTTTTATTACCTTCAAGGGTTGGAAAGGAATTTCCCGGAGGTTAACCTTGAATTATGCAAGGTTTATTGTTATTTTTGTTCCTCTCTGAGAATCTCAGAGAATACTGAATCTGCGTAATTCTTTCCCACAGAGGCTGTTGAAGCTGGGGTGTGAAGTACATTCAAGGCTGAGATAGTCAAATTTTTAATCTGTAGAGGAGTCAAGGGTTATAGGGAAAAACCAGATAAGTGGAGTTGAGAATTATCGGATCAGCCATGATCTCATTGAATGACAGAATAGACTTGATGGGTTGAATGGCCTACACTTGCTCTTATGTTTTATGATAGATATAGGGGATATACGAACGTGATGCTAAACTGGTATTATATCATGACAAAGTAGGGAAAGTTTCAAATAACTGAACTTTTAATTTTTTTTTACATAATTCTCTAGCCATTCAGGTGAAAGTCTTTTCATAATATTTCCTTACCAATTAAACAACAATGCAGCATCAGGTATAAATAGTTATTGAAGTTACAATACTACACAACACTCCCCAAGATATTGTTTGGAAAGAGTTAGTTTATTTTTTTCTAAACGTGCCCTTTAGCAGCACGTTTAGAAAAAAATAAACTAACTCTTTAGCAGGCATTTAGTTGAACTAAAATAGTCCATTGTGATTTTAAAAGTCTCTTCAAAACATCCATCGGCACCGGCTAGATTCTGGGAAAGGTTTCTTGTTCCATAACACAGCAATTGTTCTGAACTGATGCAACAGGTGAACTCCCTGAACAGTAAAACCATCCAGCTAAAAGCTCAAGATCACTTTGATCTTTCAATCGCAGATAAAAGAGCCAATACAATTTTGCTATTTGACAAATAAATTATTCCTTTATATATCTGTCTAAATTTAAAAGCAATGATGCACAACATATGCAAAGTAGGAATAAATGAAAGTATAATAATAGAACATGAAGGTGAAACCTCAACCAAGGATATTCATTTGTTTGCTTAGCTACAATATCTCATGATGAAATACAGTTGGCAACTGTCTTCTGCATCAATTCTTGCAGGATACCATCTTCATGTTTAAATGAATAATCAAATTAGATCATTAATGGAAATTCAGCTCATGATTAATTGATCCGTACTTTTGTTAGGTTATTTTGAACGCTAACGAAACCATGTAGAAACTATTTTAATTTCTGCTGGTTATGATTTTACGAATGTAAATAAACATGTTTTCCACAATTTTCAATGTTTATCCTCTTGTAGTGAAAGCTGTCAAACTCTACAATGGTCCAGTTGGTAAAAGTGCTGGCTAGGATGATATTAAACCATGGAGGACAGGAAGTTCCTGTATTTGATCCCTGAACAATATTGATTTGATGACCAGGGTACTATCATTTGACCCAAAGTCTCCAATGCAAATGCTGTCTTCCCTAAGCTTCATTAGCAATGTTGTGTTTGAACCTCAGGACAATCAGCCACTTTGCACTAAATATCTCGTCACTTTGGAGTTATAAGTGTGGGACTATTATTAAATTTTGGGGAGTTATGATTCCCATGTTATAGTGACAATGATGAATTGTGTGGATGGAACAAAAGTTAGAGCAGGGAAATAGGTTTAAGCCTGGCTTAATTCTAGATCAGAATTCTGGCTTCCTGATTTTATTTCAAGGTTGTTCTATTTGTCATTTATCCAAGGAAGATTTCTTTTGAGCACTTTTTGTCATAATATTATCACTTCATTAGTAAAGAATGTTATTACAAGAATCAGAAGGAGTCTTCAAAAAAGTGGTCACGGTTTCTTATTTCCGCTTCATACTTATAATCATTAAGTTGGACTGGCAAAGTAAGTGGTAACTATGTGCTTAGATGTTGAAGTCAAAGGCCTAGAAATTCAATCATATCCAACATTTACTTCAGGCACTAACCAACCGTCCAAATACCCAAAATGGCAGGTAACAAACATGTGCAAACTTTAGCTCAGGTACATGCTATGTTCAGTTTTGGCTTAGGTGATCATGTTGATGTCAGGAGTGTACACCAATAGCCTTCTAAATAGAGCATAATACATTGGAAATAGGATCCTGTACTTCTTACTGTTCTGTTCTGTTGGAAGTGAAAGACATTGAATAATATTGTAATTCAAACTGGTACATATGCAAATATATATCTCAGGTTGTAAAGGATCATTTATAACTGTGCACATTGTGTGCAGCGTTATGAATATCACTGAATGGTTTAAACTATACTGGTTATTAAAATTTTACTAACATAGGGTAAAACATATCAAGTCACTAGCATTAAAAATATCCCTTAAATCTATTTGGATGTTTGTATCCAAATTAGAATTGCTTTTGCATGGACAAACAAATGCAAATCTGATAGAATATATGAAATGGGAGTAAAAACAATAATCATGAAGAAGGCAGACAATTTTCTCCTGCCATAGTTTAAGTTCCTTAGTTTTATAAAAGTGAGGGGGAATGGGATCGTAGCTAACAGAGGCGAAGGTTACTTCTTCATGAGAAATGTTCTAGCAACCTGGAGTGAAGTAGATCTCAATTCCAGGAAGCTGAAATGAAATCAAAGTCAATAGCCCACATCAAAATGTCTGCACGTCTTACATGGAACCAGCTAAGCCAGTGACATTTTTCATTTCTGCTATCAATCGAGGAAATATCATAGCCAGAGGGTTCTTTCAGCTGCAGAAAATTATCTTCATTGTAGTGAAGAGGCCCGAAGGGGTCAGGCTCACTTTATGATTTGGGGTACATCTAACGTTATCCTAAAAGATAAAGGCAAATAAGTAAGGTTTTGCTGGACATGTAATTTGGCTGGCACATGCAGTGATGATCAGGAAAGCTGTATTTCTGGAAGCTGACGGAAATAGTCAGTACTTAGTTGGAGAAAACACCCTCATTATGCACAAAAGATTTTTGTTTATCTTCTACAGCTTCAAAACAGTCTCCATGGAAGTTAAACTTTATGAACCATCGAGTCAAAAATGAGTTTCAGTCAGATTCAGAGGCTGTGGTTTAACAAAAGTGGTGGGATTCTTGTCACTGGCAGGAGAGCCTCCTGCTGAATTAAGTTCCTTTTAGGTATTCAACTGGTCAGTGGAGTCAGTGGGGACAGAAGTTCCACTCACCAAGAGCTGTTCTGCGGCTAAACAAAGTGCCTTTGAACGAGGGACACCGCTGTCCCTGCATTTTCCACAAGCATTCTCACCTCAAACATCAAGGGGATGGTGGGGAAGCAGCTGAGTTCCCATCTGCTACCATCCTGCCTGATTACAGTCCCCATGCCACCTTAACTCACCAGGGGAAAGGCTGTTGAGTTTCACCCAAGATCATATTAAATCTACATTATTTTAGCAGGGTTTTTACTAATCTGCTCCTGTAGACCATTCAACATGGTCTTTTAATGTCTTAAGACATGTCATATGCTGTAGAATAAATTCTGGAAATCCTACAAAGCTGTCAACTATATTAAAATGGCATCAGACTCTTGAATAAGCTGAGATGAATTTGACATCTTTTTTAGTGCTCACCACTTCCAAATTGGCCTCAAACCTTAGTTCCGACTTGATGAACTTGAGCAGTTCAGAGATGTGTACATTAAATAGATGACATGGATTTGACTGAAAATCTCAAAGCCTTGGAAGTAAGGAAGCTCCATGTCCTAACTTCCTTTTGCAAGATGTCCTTTGAGTGGGTCTGTCTGAGATAGATATTGTGTCAATTTCCAATTCAGGACAATGTTAACAAATGAAAAGTATTGGAAATTAACACAATAATATTCACAGACTGAACCGCTTTAAGGATCTGTTGCAAATACGCATTGGAACCATTATTTCAAGAGAGCTTCCAAGAATTTTCGCAATTAGCAACCTAAAATAGCTTGCTTTTTCCTAGACATACTGGTCTAGAAAACTGTCTTGTTTACATTCCATGGACTTATCTTTCCTGTTCTCATTTGGTGGTTCAGTTTTTAGCACCACTGCCTCACAAAGTGCCTGAGACCCGGGTTCCCTTCCAGCCTTGGGCAACTGTCTGTGTGGAGTTTGCTCATTCTCATTGTGGCAGTGTGAATTTCCTACGGGTGCTCTGGTTTGCTCCTAGAATCCAAAGACATGCAGATTAGGTGCATTAGCCATGGAAAATGCAGGGACAGGGTAGGGGGCTGGGTCTGGGTGGGATGTTCTTCAGATGGTTGGTGTGGATTTGATGGGCTGAATGGCCTGCTGTCACACTGTAAGGATTCTATGTTATTTCTAGAATTTTAGTTTACTTGCACCATATGAGGATTAAAGTGTTTATTGGTTATTATAGAATATTGACACATGCATCTTTCATTTCCTGATTTACAAACACTGCAACTATGTTTGGTTAAGGGGTGGGCAGCCTAGAAACTGCTCCCAGCAATGTTTCCTTGCCCTTGTTGTTCTTTATCTCAACCCAAACTGGTTTTGCTACTTGATTTTCTGAGATTGGTCCCTTTCTTTCTGGTGTTTTTAAATATTTCTTAATCAGTCTATTCAAAAATGCTATAGAAATCCGGAGAAGGTGGGACTTGAACCCAAGCCTCTGGCTCAGAGGAAAGGACACTACCACTGCACAACAAAAGCCCTCTTTCTGTAGTTCTTATTTTGTCTTTATGTTTGAGACAGCCCATCCTCCAAGTTACCTGCCTCTTCTAAAAGGCCTAGTTTCCCAGAACATTTAGTTCAGATGACCTGTCACTTTGCAGTCACTGCCATAATGGCTATTAGATTGTTAACTCTATATCTGCATTATCATTTCATCTATTTTGTTGTGCATGCTTTTCGCATTCAGATATACCGCCATTAACTTTTAGCTTTTTATTTATTTTCCATAATACTGCTGTTAAATACCTCTAGAGCACGTGTGACTTGAACCCAGGCCTACTGGCTGAAAGGTAGGAACACTACAAGGACACTTCAAGTCAGGCTATTATCGTGGAGAGAGATTTTGGTCAGAAAGGAACCAACAAATGGCAGATAACCAGCTGAGATCAGTAAATGGCCAATTAAAGCTCGTTATCAAAGAATGACTGGAATTTTTCAGTTGGTCTATGGGCTCCCTGCAGTGATCAGAGAAGGTCAGTTGCCTGGATGCAAGCTCCAGTAGCAGACCAGGGGGGCTGACATAACTGCACGGAGGCTGGTATCCTGTCACCAAGTCACCCTTTATTTACTTGTGCACAATGCACTGGCTGTAGCGAACCAGCTCAAAGTCAGTCCCTGAACTGCGGAGATTCTGAATCCCCTGTTTTTTTTTCTTGTTCTCTTGTTTTTCCAAACCCCTGCATTACTGCCATACAGCAACAGTGCTCATATCCCCCAGCACCCTTGTTGTGTGTGTGCAGGTGTGAGATACAGTAAAAACACCAGGTGTGCTAATAACTTCATTAACATCCCCCGTTTATATATTTTTTCTCTAGGAAGGTATTTCAGAAATTAAGCCTTCACAACTGAAAGCACACCACCAATACTAGAGCTATTAAAACTGGAAAGGGTAAAACAGTTTGTGATCATATCATTGCCGTTGGTCAATATAAACAGAATGAATACAAATGAGTCCCCTTGTAAAGATTTATAATTGTGTCTGATCTGATTGAAAACTTTTGAAATGTAAAGATATTCTGAAAATTTGAATTTGAAATCTGAAATAACTGCACAGAGGCTGGTGCCCCGTCACCCTTTTTGTTTAAAACTTGTGCACATTATACTGGCTGTGGCCAATCAACTTGGAGTCTGTCCCATGGACTGAGGAGATTCTAAATCCCCTGATTATATTTTTTTCCTAGTTATAAATATATTATTCTTTCTTTTTCTCCAGCACCCTTGTTGTGCGTGTGCAGGTGTGAGATTCAGTAAAAACACCAGGTGTGCAAATAACTTTATTAACATCCCCCCGTTTATATTTGCCAGCCAGGTCTTCTTGACTGGCCCAGGATAACAACGCCAATCAATGAGATCCACCTGGTTCCAATCACTACAGGGACCAACCCTTCAAACAGACTTTGAAGTTGACCCCATCTGCCTGGCTACATAGCTCTACCTCCAGCATAATGGCCTGACAGCTGTGACTATTTTTAATTGAAAAGATTTTAAAGGTTGCTGGGACAATACCTCAAAACAGACGTCTCTGCTCTCTTTTTCCAATGAACTGCAGGCTGCAACTCCTTCCAGGCTGGACCATGTCCTCCTGGCCATCTAAGTTCAACAGCCTGCACCTATCCTTAACTGAATGCTGATACGTCTGCTGGCCACTAATTGGTCAGTTCAAGAACAATCACTGGTGGGTAACTGTTCTCTACACAGTGCAGAGTCTTCATAGCAATCCTGACCTAAAATCAATAATTCTGCCTATCTATTTTGTTAATATGAATCACCCCAGTTTAATTAGTTAAACACCAATCTTAATTATGTAAGAAATCACATACTTGACTTTGTTACAAAATAAATGGATCACTTAGCTGTAGTTCTTCATTCATGTCAGTTTTTCAGATTTATAATTGTTTTCTGTCAAATTGTACCCGGAGCCAAAGGATAGAGAGGCTACTTTGCACCTTATGGTCCCTCCTTGCCACTCCTCTCTCAAAATGAAGATTATAAGGTATTTTTGTTAGAATTTTCTTCAGGTTGTTAAAATTAAATTTGTTAGTACGTACTTCAAATATTAATCCCAATGCAGCGGTGTTTATAGTAGAGCCCAGACGAAACTAACCCAGTATCAAAATTCACTGGTTGTCACAGCAACAATAACAAGTTGGAAATTAATGCAGGCATTAGCTCACGTATTACACAGAATTCAGAATAGAACTTTAAATAAACGTGTTCACACAACCAGCTGATCAATATGCAAAGTTTCACAATGGTGCTGATATTGGCAGCATATACTTTTCTTAAAACTCAAAATATTTCATGGCTTTTTATCCAGTTTGGACTTTCAACTTTGAATCAATTAGGATAGGAACACCAATGGGAGTCTAGGTTACTGACATTCATGAAAAATGTCAGGAGTCAAAATTGGGGTACCCGATTAGCTGCCAGTATTACTTATTCATTAGTGGTTCCTGCTAGAATGGCTGATAATCAAGGGAAGAAGTAATGGCAGTAAAATGTGAAAGAAGATTGAGTGAGCAGTGCAAAGTCAAAAAATAACATTGTGTGAAATTGCTGATATAGTTTTGTACCATCAAAGGATTTAGAAACAACTCTATCTTCTATAGTTACATAAGTATTGTTCAAGACCTTGCTTTATGCCAGTTTCTCTTGACTGCATTAGTTATATTTCAGCCAGGATGAAACATATCTCCATGTTATGCTTTGCCAATGATGCTGAAGAATGGTTAAAAGCTGAAAATCTACCTGCTTCTCCAGGAATTATTGTAAAAGTCATAGTTCATGATTTGTAGGTACTTTATATTTCTTATTTAAATACTTTGGAGACAGTTAGTTCTTTCTGCCAGCAGCACTAAGCTGCATCTTGTGATGTTTCATTGACTGCTAAAGAACATCCAGATTAAAAAAAATGCTTTAGTTGTGGTGTTGCATTAAAACTCCAGGCTGTTTTGAAACAAGCCTCACGTAGTTTTGACCATCATGCTGTACATTTACATAAAAGTCTCCTGATTTTAATCTCAATGATAACCTGCTGATGGAGAATGAGTCACTGTTGTTCAAAATGTACCTGCCTGACTTTCAGCACTGCAACATTATACAAGCCAAGATTCACAGATATAACTGGCTGTCATCACTTCCACCCACTGACTCCATAAACTAGTCTCTTTTATGCTGTTCACCAAGCTGAAGGCACTGAACCTGGATAACTCAAGGACATTTTATGCATGGCAGAACTTATACAAGATGCTTGTACAAGATGTTAGTGAACGTTTTACATGCTGTTTATTACCATTTCTGCTTGTGTTACTAAAAAATATAGTGTGCTTGACTTGTACATAGACACAGACAAAGCCAATAGGAGGACCATGCTGGAAATATTTGTGGACTTTGTTCTTTTTGAATTTTGAAATGCATTTGCAATTGGTGCAAACTTGAATGCATTCAATACATCTCCTCTGATAATTTCTCCTGCATTATCACTGTTTTTGAACATCAGCCCTGATTTTCATCATTCAAGGTGAAGATGACCATTTTCATCACTTAGCATGTTTGGTTGGGTTTTAGTACATTCACAGCTGATCACATACCTAGACCTTTCTGCTACAAAGAGGGCAGGACACCAGATGAAGCAGGGTCCCGACCCAAAACGTCAGCTTTCCTGCTCCTCTGATGCTGCCTGGTCTGCTGTGCTCCTCCAGCTCCACACTGTTATATAGGATACCAGATGATTGAATTTTGAATGCGCTGCTGGTTCAGGATTTCTTCTTGCATTTTATCTCTGCCTCTGACACGTTCTTGCTTTTAAAGGAGGTGGTAGCATTTATTATTTGATTGTACAAGGTGTAGCAATTCTTGGGGAATTTTCTCCAGGATTACATGCAGATACTTAAACTCCTAAGTGAAGGCTTCAGATTGTCCTTGTGGCCATGAGTGTGCACTCGCCATAGAAGTTTTCCTTTGGTGCGTGAGTGTCAGGTATTCTGGCCACATAAACAGCCCAACTCAGTTGTGGTGGTCTCAAAATGGTGTGGATCCTTGATTTACCAGCTCAGGTGAGCCCCTTATTGCCTGGCATTCTGTCCTGCCATCTAAACTACAGAAGATTCCGTAGTCAGCTCAAGTGGAAGTGTTTGAACTTCAGATGTGACATTGTTGCACAGTGTAAGTCTTCTAACTGTAGAGCCCAGAGGACAGCACTGTAGTGCTATATACCTGCAGTTTGCTGGCCAGACTTGCTCTTATTCATTCCCAAACTGATATTTGAAGTCTGTTTTGACATACATGCTTGTGTTTTTTAGCATTGATATCGACAACTTGACTGTGTGGTTGAATAAGTGGCATTATCCAACACTGACAAATTTTGTTTCTGATCTAAAATCTTGGGTTCAAGTTCGGAATAATCCCAGAGTGAGGGACGGGTTCTGAGCTGTGTAAGGGGTCTAAGAGAGGTGTTTGTGGGAGGGGTGTCAGCTAATTTATGGCGTCAGTTGATCAATTACCCTGGAATTAGACTAGGTATCTAAAGATTAACTTTTCCTGAGTAGCTACTCACTTGACTTCAGTGGGAACTTCCAAATTCTCCAATTTAAATGTATATTTTTGGAGGGTTCCAGGTGCAGGGGAATTTTGGAGTGGAATCTTCAATTTCTTTGGTGATTCCTTTGAAGTCTGCTATGATGGCAATTCTGCAGGGTCCCAGTACACAACTCCCATCTACACTGCAGAGATGATTATCTGGCCATCGGAAAATCTTGGACCATGTATGCTATGACATCCAGTTTTGCTTATTTGCTTATATCATCATCTCCTTGCCTTCCTGGACTATGAATAAGCATTTATGTAAGTAGTTAACAAAGAGAATTGTCTCCTTACACAGATCCAACACTGTGTCTCACCCTGGGATGAGTCTCTGGACAAGAGTCCTGTTTCCACTAGTTCTTGCTTCACCACTGGACATGACCCCACCCTCCATTTCCCTACACCTCCTGACTCCAGCCTTCCCCTGCTACCAAACCCAATCCCCCCATTACTTTGCCCTGAATTCAACACCACTTCCCATATCCCCACAGGGACTGACCCTAATTCCCTGCTTCAAGCAGACACTCCTGCCTAGCTGCCAGATCCGACAGCCCTGCCCTTCCCGGGATCCTATATACGACCCTCCCCCTAACCTCACCAGACCTGTTATTTTCTGAGATAACAAGGTGTAGAGCTGGATGAACACAGCAGGCCAAGCAGCATCAGAGGAGCAGGAAAGCTGACGTTTCGGGTCTGGAATCCTTCTTCAGAAATGGGGGAAGCGTAGGGGATTCTGAAATAAATAGAGAGGGGGGGAGGCGGATGGAAGATGGATAGAGGAGAAGATAGGTGGAGAGGAGACAGACAGATCAGAGAGGCGGGGATGGAGCCAGTAAAGGTGAGTGTAGGTGGGGAGTTAGGGTGGGGATAGGTCAGTCCAGGGAGGACGGACAGGTCAAGGAGGCGGGATGAAGCTGGTAGGTAGGAGATGGGGGTGGGGCTTGAGGTGGGAGGAGGGATAGGTGGGAGGAAGGACAGGTTATGGAGGCGGGAACGAGCTGGGCTGGTTTTGGGATGCGGTAGGGGGAGGGGAGATTTTGAAGCTTGCGAAGTCCACATTGATACCATTTGGCTGCAGGGTTCCCAAGCGAAATATGAGGTGCTGTTCCTGCAACCTTTGGGTGGCATCGTTGTGGCACTGGAGGAGGCTCAGGATGGACATGTCATCCAAGGAGTGGGAGGGGGAGTTGAAATGGTTCGCTACTGGGAGGTGCAGTCGTTTGTCGCGAACCAAGCATAGGTGCTCCACAAAGCAGTCCCCAAGCCTCTGCTTGGTTTCCCTGATGTGGAGGAGGCCACATCGAGAACAGTGGATGCAGTATACCACATTAGCAGATGTGCAGGTGAACATCTGCTTGATGTGGAAGGTCTTCTTGGGGCCTGGGATGGGGGTGAGGGAGGAGGTGTAGGGGCAGGTGTAGCACTTCCTGTGGTTGCAGGGAAAAGTGTTGGGGGTGGTGGGGCTGGAGGGGTGTGGAGCGGACGAGGGAGTCATGGAGAGAGTTGTCCCTCCGAAAGGCAGATAACGGTGGGGAGGGAAAAATGTCTTTGGTAGTGGGGTCAGATTGTAGACGGCAGAAGTGCCGGAGGATGATGCGTTGGATCCAGAGTTTGGTGGGGTGGTACGTGAGGACGAGGGGGATTCTGTTTTGGTTGTTATTGCGGGGAGGGGGTGTGAGGGATGAGTTGCGGGAGATACAGTTGAGGGCGTTTTCGACCACTGTGGAGGAGAAGTTGCGGTCCTTGAAAAACGAGGACATCTGGGATGTCCGGTAGTGGAATGCCTCTTCGCAGGAGCAGATGCGGCGGATGCGAAGGAATTGGGAATAGGGGATGGCATTTTTGCAGGAAGGTGGGTGAAAGGAGGTGTATTCTAGGTAGCTGTGGGAGCCGGTAGGCTTGAAATGGATATCAGTTCCTAGGTGGTTGCCGAGATGGAAACAGAGAGGTCCAGGAAGGAGAGAGAGGTATCGGAGATGGTCCAGGTGAACTTAAGGTTGGGGTGGAAGGTGTTAGTGAAGTGGATGAACTGTTCAAGCTCCTCGTGGGAGCATGAGGCGGCGCCCATACCGTCATCAATGTAACGGAGGAAGAGGTGGGGGATAAGGCCAGTGTAGCTTCGGAAGAGGGATTGTTCCATGAATCCTACAAAGAGGCAGGCATAGCTTGGACCCATGTGGGTACCCATGGCCACCCCCTTTGTCTGTAGGAAGTGGGAAGAATTGAAAGAGAAGTTGTTGAGGGTGAGGACGAGTTCAGCTAAGCGGATGAGGGTGTCAGTGGAGGGGGACCGGTCGGGCCTGCGGGACAGGAAGAAGCGGAGGGCCTTTAGGCCATCTGTATGGGGAATGCGGCTATATAGGGACTGGACGTCCATGGTAAAGATGAGGTGTTGGGGACCAGGGAATCGGAAGTTTTGGAGGAGGTGGAGGGCGTGGGTGGTGTCATGGACGTAGGTGGGGAGTTGCCAGACCAAGGGGGAGAAAATGGAGTCGAGATAGGTGGAGATAAGTTCAGTGGGGCAGGAGCAGGTGGAGACAATGTGTCGACCAGGGCAGTCGGGTTTGTGGATTTTGGGAAGGAGATAGAAGCGGGCGGTGCGGGGTTGGGGAACGATGAGGTTGGGGGCTGTGGGTGGGAGGTCACCTGAAGTGATGAGGTTGTGGATGGTTTGGGAGATGATGTTTTGGTGGTCGGGGGTGGGATCATGATCAAGGGGGCGGTAGGAGGACGTGTCGGAGAGCTGGCGCCTGGCCTTGGCGATGTAGAGGTCAGTGCGCCATACTACAACTGCGCCTCCCTTGTCCGCGGGTTTTATGGTGAGGTTGGGGTTGGAGTGGAGGGAGCAGAGGGCTGCACGTTCTGTGGGGGAAAGGTTGGAGTGGGTGAGAGTGGTGGAGAGGTTGAGGCGATGTCTCAATGGCAGTTGGAGACGAAGAGGTCAAGGGAGGGTAGGAGGCCTTGGGGTGGTGTCCAGGAGGAGGGAGTGTGTTGGAGGTGGGAGAAAGGTCAGTAGAGGGAGGGTTAGGCTCACGATTAAAAAAGTAAACGTGGAGGCGGAGGCGGCGGAAATACTGTTCAACGTCCGTGCGTGAGCGGTATTCGTTGATGTTAGGGTGGAGGGCGATAAAGGTGAGCCCTTTACTGAGGACTGACCGTTCATCCTCAGTAAGGGGGAGGTCCGGGGAGATGGTGAAGACCTGACAGGGCTGGGTGTTATTTCCTGAAGGAGTTTGTAACTGTTGGTAAAGTCTGCAGGATGTGTCGCTGTACATGAGGAAGGTTGCAAGCACTCTGAGCACAGCACTTACTCCCAGCCATTTCCCACTGGCAGGGCAGACCCACCAGTGCTATATGGCCAGAACAAAATTCCCCTGGGAGTTCTCAACAGTGAAACATAGGCAATAAAACCTCTTGCTGATTACCACATATCACTCCCACCCCACACATCCTTGGCCAATGAATTAGGACACCCCCACGTTGAACTCCACTTGAAGGGTGGCAAGGCACAAAATATATTCTTCAACATCCATCATTAAGCGTGGCTTGGTAGCATAATTACCGTCTAAACTAGTTGAGTCATAAAGGATGTGGCTAGTAGATTTGTCACAGCAGGTGGTGAGACAACCAACAAGAGCAAAAAATCAAATTGACTTAGCCCTCACCAATCTACCTATCACAGATGTGTCTGTCAATATAGCATCAGTTGGAATGGACCCTGCATGGTAATTGTGGAGACAATATCCTGCTTTCACAATGAGGATATTCCCCTACATGTTGTGTGGCACAATCACCTTGTTAAATGACACAGACTCCAGCAAACTCAAATTGGGCATCTATGAGGTACTGAGGGCCATCAGCAGCAGCAGAACTTATTCAACCATAATCTGTAACATCATGGCCAGTATACACCACGCTCTACCATTACAATGAAGCCTGGTTCAACTAAATGCAGAAGGGCATTTCTGGAGCAGCACTAGGCATACCTATAAATGAGATGCTGACTTGGTGAAACTACAAACTATGATTACTACAAATGCATGCCATTTAAAGTAATGCTTTGGTGTGTAATTTTATCCCGATTTCTGATTACTATAATCTGAATTTGCCTGGAGGTGCTAAATCAGATACCTGGGGTTTAATATCCAAGTGTTCATTAAATACAATTGTGACGGTACAATGCATGTAGATTCCACATAGTATTTCAATGAGAGGGTGTACTGGCAGACAAACGTCAGCAGGTTTTGGGATAGCTTGGTAAAAGGGCCTCTGGGTTCTTGAATATGACATTTGAGACTGTGGTGAAGGAGCTGCAGTGGAGGAGAGATGCAGTGTATCTACTGGAGGTGTGAGGTGGTGTTGGGTAAGAGTGCTGGAGGTTTGTTAATGGGGATATCCACATCGTTCTCCTGTAATTTCCAATGCTGCCTTGCCTGGCCCCCTATCATACTTCCACTTCCTTTGCAGACCAGAGGAAACCATTAACAAGAAGCCAATGATAATGTAAAATTCATGCAAAAAGTTAAAAATTCTGTATACCTTGATCTAACATAGAATGATAGAATACAGGTCAAATAAATGAAATCTAATATTACAATGTAGTCAAACCTTTGTAGAGCACTACATTAAATGCTCACTTTTCATTGAATGTTATACTCTATACATAGAAAAACATTGAAAACATAGAAGATAGGAGCAGGAGGAGGCCATTCGGCCCTTCGAGCTTGCTCCACCATTGTTCGCGGTCATGGCTGATCGTCCATCTCAATAGCCTAATACTGCTTTCTCCCCATAACCTTTGATCCCATTCACCCCAAGTGCTATATCTAGCCGCCTCTTGAATACATTCAATGTTTTGACATCAACTACTTCCTGTGGTAGTGAATTCCACAGGCTCACCACTCTTTGAGTGAAGAAATGTCTCTTCATCTCTGTCCTAAATGGTCTACTCTGAATCCTCAGACTGTGAGCCCTGGTTCAGGGCACACCCACCATCAGGAACATCCTCCCTGCATCTACCCTGTCCAGTCCTGTTAGAATTTTATATGTCTCTATGAGATTCCCCCTGTCATTCATCTGAACTCCAGCAAAAACAGTCCTAACCCTCAATCTCTCCTCATACATCAGTTCCACCATCCCCAGAATCAGCCTGGTAAAACTCCGCTGCACTCCCTTGCGAGCAAGAACATCATTCCTCAAAAAACATTCCAGTACTATAATATAAATGCCATAGAATACTAATTTAAATCACTTATTGAAACAAACCTTACAATCTCTTCCCTTTGCAGTTCAAGTAAGTCGAATCATTTTTTTCATGAGATTGAGATTAATAATGTTAGTGACTGTGAATATTTTAGTTTTGCTGAATGTTTTATTTTGTGATGTAGAGTCTAACTAGTGAAAAGAGTTTATTATTTACGTGACAAATATATTGGCAGTTAATTATTCACAGTTGCAAATTCTGATCAAAACAATCTGATTGGAATATCTACATCAGCTCTGCTAGAAATTAGCTGGCAAAAGAAATATGGCAAGGAATTGAAGGGAAGAACATTAAGCTCAAAATTTGCCTGGTCCCTGACTACAAACAGGTGAACATGACAAACATTCTTATTTGCACCACTGAAATTAAACCATCCCAAATGATTTGAGAAACATGACTCAAAACTTGGTGGCTGTAATTTTTATTTCACCATGAAAGGAGCTGGGCCAAATACATCTAACAAACAAACTTAGCACCCATAGAGATTGAAAAAGAATCATCAGATTTTCACAAAAAGGTTTCTCATTTCAAACTGATTCAATGCAGAACAATCTTTATCATTTGCTTTCCTATTGGTGTCATCACATATTTCGAATACAGTAGAAATGAATCCTCTCTCCTTTCATTTACACTTTCTCAAAACAAATCAGTTTGCATTTGTATTGAAATCTTTCAAAGAATGGGTGTTAAGGATATTTTGACAGTACTCATTTTTCACTCTTACGAGCATGTAAAGATGCAAAAAGAAAGATCATCAGGCTCACTGATGCTCATTTTGTCCTTTACATTGCAAACCTTACATACGCCATCTTCACGCTGCTAACCCACTCAATTGGATGAGAGATGTCATTATTGTTAATTGGTCTGATTGCAGGAAATATAGTTCAACAAATCACAACAGAAAACCAAATACCATAGGAGTCCTGCTTGTAAAATGTGATGCTCAAAAGAACAATTTCTGAAAATGGAAAAGGTTCAATGAAGTTATATACTGTCAAACCAAATACGTACTGAAATGCTTTGGCAATACCTTTCAAAGTGAAAGAAAGACTATCTCAGAAAGGTATTTGTATAGAACTACTGAAAACATCTTAGTAATGAAACAAGAGTCAAAGCAGAATCTGGCCGATATTTTAGTGATGTTTGTCCATGTATCTGGGAGTCTCTCTCTGTTTTTGGAAACAGGATTGTGGAATTTAATTCAAATTCTATAAATGTTGTGGTGTGTGTAAAGCAAACATATTTATAAAAACACACTTTGGTTATTGTAAAAGCAATTGTAAAAATGTTGATATCTACAAACCAAAGCAAAAAGTCAAACTGCTGTTTTTTTTCCTGGAGACTGTAATAAACTGTGCAATGCCAATGCTTCCATATAGACTGGGCACTAGTTGGCCCTGCTACCTTATCATAGCTGTGTCAAATTTTTAAAGGGCCACACACTTAAACAAATTAAAATAATTAATTGTGAGAGGGCCAATTTTAATGGGGTGAGAGCAGACCTGGATCAGGAAAATTGGCATCAATGATTGTCAGGCTTGGGCATGATGAGTTCATGGACAGTGAGTGTAATTTCACATTAGAAAGAAAGGTAGGATATACAAAGCCAGAGCTCTCTGGATGATTTTTAAAAAATGCCAAATCAACACAGAAAATGAGTGTGCATTACAAACGTCAAGTTGATGATGCAAGTAAGAATCAGGCTAAGTGTAGAAAGTTTTCGTGGGGGGGCATAAAAAATTTGAAAGAATTGCAAGAAAGATAGAGGAACAAATGGATGATATTTTTCTGATTCCATTAAGATCAAGGCAGATCTCCTGAGGTGATGTCAGGATTTAAAAAGTGATGGAGACCAAGAAGAAGTAGCTGATTGAGTAAATATTTATACTATTTTTATTGCTTAGAGCTTGGAAGGTGTTTTCTTTGGGTTTATAATTTACAGGGGCATCAGTACAGAAGCCACAGAAAAAGAGGCCTAGGGTAATTACTATTATTGGATTTTAAGGGCAATCTAAGGGTTTAGTTCAAAAGGATAAGTCTTGAAAAGAGAGCTCGAGGTCATGGTGTGCTCCTCCTGCTCCATGTGGAAAGGCAGATGCTGTTCCAGTGCCTGGGAACTGTCTCCAGCTGTAGCTCCTCAGAGCCCAGACTTTGGAACTGGAGTGGCAGCTGGGTACACTGTTGAGAATCAATGAGTTGGTGGGTATTGTGGATATCTCATAGACAGGTAGTCACTTCAAAGGCTAAGACTTCACCGACAGGGAGGGAATGGATGACCACCAGGCAGAGAAAGAGGACGAGGCATATGGTGCAGGAATGCCCCATGACCATTCGCTTGCAAGACAAATATACTGCTTTTGGATATTGTTAGGAAGAATGACCTCTTGGAGGAAAGCAGCCTCAGCCAAAGTCATTGCATCATTGTTGCCTCTCCTGCATGGGAGAAGAGGAATAAGTGTGGGAATGCAATAATAAAGAGAAATTCAATCAAAAGGGGAATAGCTAGATGTTTTTTGTAGTCACAAACGAGAGAGCCCTGGATGATATGTTGCCTCATGGGTGCTAGGGTCAAGGATGTCTTGGAACTGTTACATGATATTCTAGAGTAGGAGAGTGAACGGCCAATGGTTATGATACACATTGGTACCAATAACATTGTTAAAAATGGGAGTGAGGTCCTAAAAGCAGAATGTAGAGAGTTAGGAAGCAAATTAAAATGTAGGATCTCAGAGGTAGTGATCTCAGGATCACAACTAGTGCTATGTGCTAATCAGAGCAGAAATAGCACGATATGTCAAATGAATATGTGGCCTGAGAGATGATGTTGGGGAGGGGGTGGGGCGGGGGTTGGTGGGATTTCAGATTCCAGGTTCTGGGAATCTGAAAGCAGTTCTGTGCGGGGTAGGACCAATACAAGATAGGTAGGACTGGAACTGATATCCCAGGACAGTATTTGCCAGTGTGGTTGGGAGGTTTTAAATTAAAATGGCAGCGCCTGGGAACCTATACAGGGAGACAAAGGGAAAAAAGAGACAACACGAAAGACAGAATGGGAAATAAGAAAAGTGATAGGCAGAGAGTTCGAGGGCAATAGCCAATAGGGCCACAGTGCAAAATAATGAAAATGGGACTAAGAATGTTAAAAGGAGAAGCCATGAGGCCTTGTGCCTTAATGCGCTAAACACTCATAATAAAGTAGATGAATTAGTTGTGCAGGGTCAAGTGAGATAGAAGAAGTGAAGAAAAACAGTATTTGTACAGAAATGCTATTGGGGAAATTGAAGGGACTAAAGGCAGATAGATCCACAGAGCCTGATAATCTACATCCCAGACTACTTAAGGAAAAGTCCCGAGAAAAAATGGATTCATTGGTGGTCATCTTCCAAGATTCTATAGTCTCTGGAACAGTTCCTATGGATTGGATGGCAGCTAATGTAACACCACTATTTAAAAAGGAGGTAGAGAGAAAATAAGGAATTATAGATTGGTAGTGGAGACAATACTTAAATCCATTGTAAAAATAACAGTAGAGCACTTGGAGCACAGTGACAGGATTGGACAGAGTCAGCATGGACTCATGAAAGGGAAATAATGCTTGACAAATCTACTGGAACTTTTCAAGAACACAATTAGTAGACATGATACGGGAGAGTCAGAGATGTTGTTTACTTGGACTTACAGATAAGGTCCCACATAAAAGACTTGCTTGTAAAACTAAAGTGCATTGGATTGGGGATAGTGCACTGACATGGACAGAGAACTGTTTGTCAGACAGGAAACAAACAGTAGGAATAAACTGGCCTTTTTCCGAATGGCAGGCAGTGACTAGTGGAGTACTGCAGAGATTAGTGCTTCGACCACAGCCATTCACAATATATATTAATGATTTAAATGAGGAAACTAAATGTAATATTGTCAAGATTGCAAACAACACCAAGCTGGATGAAATAGAATGTGATAAGTGTGAGATTATCCACTTTGGTAGTGAAACTGGAAGGCAGGTTATTGTCTGAATAGCGATAGATTGGGAAAAGGGGTAGTGCAAACGTGTCCTGTATACTGGCTGCTGAAGGTAAACATGCATATGCAGCAGATGGTGAAGAAAGCAAATGGTATGTTGGCCCTCATAACAAGAGGATTGAAGTACAGGAGCAGGAATGTCTTGTTACAATTGTACAGGGCCTTGGTGAGATCACAACTGGACTATTGTGTGCAGTTCTGACCTCCTTACCTGAGAAAGGATGTTCTACCTATGGAGGGAGTGCATTCAAGATTTACCAGGCTGATTCTTGGGATGGCAGGACTGATGTATGAAGAGAGATTGGATTGTTTAGGACTGTATTCACCAGAGTTTAGACGAATGATGTGGGATCTCATAGAAACCTACAAATTGTAAGAGGACAAGACAAGGTAAACACAGGAAGTACGTTTTCTGATAGCTGAAGACTGAACAAGGGCTGACAGTCTAAGGATACAGGGGAGGCCATTTGGGACAGAGATGATGAAAAATTTCTTTATCTAGACAGTGGTGGGCCTATGCAATTCTCTGAACAAAAAGCGGTTGAGGTCAATACATTGAATGTTTTCAAGAAGGAGTTAGATATCGTTCTTAGGATTAACGGAATGAAAAGGAATGGGGAGAAAGCGGGTACAGGGTATTGAGTTGGATGATCAGACGTGATCATATTGAATGACAGAGCAGGCTTGAATGGCTGAATGGCCCACTCCTGTTCCTATTTTCTATGTTTCTATGGAACAGTAAAGTGCATGTTTCTCATTTTGGATTTGGTGTTAGTAGCCTCTTGGTTATAGCAGTGTTAGTCACTTCTCTACCTCTTTAGTATTGGCCAACATCCAACCATGCAACTATGCAACCCAGAGATTTCACAGAGCACCCTTTGTAATCTGAATTTCATATTTACACCTTTTATATGTGGCCTCTGTGCTTCTTGAATCTTTTTGGTGATGGACAATGCATTTCTAAGATAAATTCAGATACCAATATCTAAGGTACTGTTACGAGCAATTCAACCACATGGACTGCACAAAGATTTTAAAATAGGGAACATTTATTTTACTCTCATCAAATCTTTATAAGCTTTGATGGAAAGGCTAAACTCAGAGATTCAAATTGTTTACAATGACCTTCTTTGCCTGCATTCCAGATTCACCATGATACTGTTGAGAGATTAACTCTTTATCTATTATCAGCAGGGAAGTAGTGTCCAGTTGCAGGAGCTACCATTGCAAATTTCTTCTGGGTCCATATGGGCTTCAGCTAAGAGTCTTCAAAGAGTTGGATGTGGAATTAATAGATGTGTTGGTGTTAATTTTCCAAATTCTCTCAATTCAGAAAAGGTCCATTAAACTACAAAGTTGCAAATATAACCTGCTCCATTGAAGAAGGAAAGGAGGGAGGAAAAAGGAAACTGTAGGCTACCTGGCTTGGCATCTGTCGTGGGAAAGATGTTAGAACCAATCATTACAGAGTTCATAGGTATTAAAAAATCAAAAGAACCAGCATGGCTTAGTGAAGGCAAAATCATGTTTAACCAATTTATTAGACTTCTTTGAAGGAATTACACATTGCTGTGGATAATGGGGAGCCAGTAGATGTGTTGTACATGGGTTTCAGAAATAACAAGCTGCCACATCAAAGGTTATTGTGGAAGATAAAAGATCTTAGTGTAGGAGTAACATATTAGCATGGGTAGAAAACTGGTAGGCTGGCAGAAAACAGAAATATCTCTGTCTGATTGGCAGGATGTGATGAATGGAGGATTCTGTGGTGGAGCTTCAAATCTTTACGATTCATGTCAATGACTTAAATGAGGGAGTGTAAGCATGGTAGCTAAACATGCAGGCAACACAATAATAAGTAAGAAGGTATGTTGTGAAGAAAACATAACGAGCTTGCAGAAGAGAATAAATAGGTTGACGTGTTGGTCAAAAATATGGTAGATAGAGTATAATGTGGGAAAATCTGATATTGTTCACTTTGACAGGCAGAATGAAAATGTAAAGTGTTAATTAAATGGATAATGACTGCATAGATCTGAGATTCAGAGGAATTTAGCTGCTCAAGTGCATGAGTCATAGATACAGCATATAATCAAAAAGACGAATGGGGTTTATCATTTTTTATGAGAGGAATTGAGCACAAAAATAAGGTTTGTTATGATCTAGTTCTACAATCCATTGTACACAGGTAGATGAAAGCACATCTTCAATATTGTGTGCAGCTTTGGTCTCCTTATTTAGCATTGGAGGCCATTCAGTGGAGGATTAATAGATTGATACCTGGAATGAGCAGGTTGTCTTATGAGGAAATATCAGACAGCCTGGGCTTATTCTCACTGTAGTTTAGAAGTGTAATCCTAGTGAAATGTATAGTACTCAAAATGATCTTGACAAGGCAGATATGGAAAAGATGTCTGCATTTGTGAGCAAATCCAGAACTAGCAGGTACTGTTTTTAAATTAGGCGTTGTGCTTTTTGGTTAGAGGTGTAGAGGAATGCTTGCTGTCAGACAGTTGTGCAACTTTAGAACTCTTTTCCTCAGGAGGTGATAGAGGCGGGGTTAGTGAGAATGTCTAAATCAGATAAATATTGATTCTTGTCAGCTGTGGGAATCGAAGGTAATATGTGGAATCTGAAACGTGAAGAGATCAACCATAATCTTATTGAATGGTAGAACAGGCTTGAAAGGTCTAAGTTGGTTCCTATTTTGTGCATTCATATGTCTCCATGCAGCATAGTGTGCACTTTGCCACCTGTCCTGAAAGACTCATAGTGCTAATTGATTCTCCTGCTCACCTTCCCCGGCCAACAATGTCTGTTGTTGGGGATCCAGTGCCTTGAGTGGATGAGATCTGGAATCTGACATCAAAGAGGGAAGTCAGAATGCTTAATTCCCATTTAACGTCCCCCATTACACTGCTTGATGTGAGGATATAGAGTAATGTTTATGTTCTTAGCAATTAGTTCAACCATAGTCAGTGCAGAATTCAGTAGTAAACTGCGTGCAAGTGAAAGGAATCTCTGCCACAGTGACAGGTATAAATTCTTTCTGTATAGTTGCAGTATCAAAGTTAGCAACAATGAGCACCAATAATTATACACAACCATGTGAAACTTACCACAAGAATGGCCTGCTTCCATACTGTATGGATCCCATGATTCCATGATAAAAAAGACAAAAAACCCAGTCACTTTCTCCCCATGTTCTTCTGCTATGCAAATGTAAAGTATTAGGTATTCCTGCACACCCAGTGTTATTGTGTTTCATATGCTTTTATTCAATGCTCCAATAATATCAGTTTGTTTTTAAGTCTTGGTAGTTGCTATTTCTTTCTAGAATGCAATAGCCTAACAAATTCTTTAAGACATGAAAAACTATGAATTGCCCCACTTCTGTTGGATCCACTTCTTTCTCATCCCAAACCAGTAAATGAGATTAACTGGTGAACATGATATTTTTACAGCAAATTTAAAATTCATCTTTAAATTGTAAACTTAGAATATTGTAAAGTGATGCCAACGCACAGTTGATGACTGGTTTGATTCACATAAAATGATCGCTTCCAGATGTCAGAGGAGCATTGGAAACATTATTCTAACAAAAAAAGTGCTGTAACTACACATCTCTGGTGGTAAATTAAAGCACAGTGGATTGTAATATGTAGCATTATGGACTGTGTATTTAATGGATTTGCTTGCTTCAGGAATACTTTATGCCTAATTATTTAAATACATATAACTGTTTTGTGCTTTGAAATGTAGCTCAAAATTTTGCTGGATTTAATTTGGTATGTGACGGCTATTAATTATATTGCATGCTGGTTTTTTGCTTTTCTAGTGCTTATGCTGGGATTAATTTATAATGTGTAAAATAACAACAATAATAATAGAAGAGGTTGATTTGTCATACAAAAAGCAACTCTCCCCTAGTTGCAATATAGCAATAGACTAATTAAAAACAAAAGGGTAGTGTTATGAATATATATGGAGCCAGAGAGAGAGAGAGAGACAGACAGACAGAGATGAGCCTACCCATTTCATATCCCTCTCTCTTTGTGTTCCATCTTCACCTATCTGCTCACATCTCCCTTCCCCTCCCATTCCTCATCTCCTCCAACCTCATCTGGAACATAAATACCACTTTTCCCCAGCTTCTTGCAGTTCTGTGAAGAGTCATCAGACTTAAAACATTAAACCTGCGTTCTTCCTACAGATGCTGCCAGAGTTTTGCTAGTAACTTCTGCTTTTGTGCCAGATCTCCAGCATGCACAGTTCTCTGGTTTCAGTTTGGGGTATTGGCATCATTGGGTATGACTATTGATTGGACTAAAATGTGTGAAATCACGAGGAAATGGGGTAACAGATTTATAATGTCAATTCTTCATCAATTTCATTCCTCAGTGCTCTGCAAAACATTGGCCAAATTGTGGGTAGATTAATAAGAAATAGGAGCAGGAGTAGGCTGTTTCGGCTCCCTAAGGTTGCTTGACTTGATTCAGTAAGATCATAGAACATAGTACTGAACAGCACAGGAATGGGCCCTTCGGCCCACGGTGTTGTCCCAAACATGATGCCAAATAAAACTAATCCATTCTGCCTGCCATTGGTCCATATCCCTCCATTCCTTGCATATTCGTGTGCTTATCTGAAAGTCCCTTAAATGCCCTTATTGTATCTGCCTCCACCACCACACCTGGCAGTGTGTTCCAGACTCTCTTTGTAAAAAAAGATTCTGACTGTCAACCCGATCTATGTGTCTCATAATTTTATAGACTTCTATCAAGTCTCCTCTCAGCCTCTGCTGCTCCAGAGAAAACAACGTGAGTTTTTCTAGCCTCTTCTTATATCTCATGCCGTCAAATCCAGGCAGCATCCTGGTAAACCTCTTCTACACCCTCGCCAAAGCCTCCACATCCTTCCTGTAATGTGGCGACCAGAATTGAACACAATACTCTTAAATATGGCCTAACCAAAGTCTTAGAAAGCTGCAACATGGCATCCTGACTCTTATACTCAATTTCCCAACCAATAAAAGCAAACATGTCATATGCCTTCTTTACCACCCTATCTACTTCTGTGGCCACTTTCAGGGGGCTATGAATTTGAACCCCAAGCTCCTTTTTTACATCAATGCTGTTCAGAGTCCTACCATTAACTGTATACTTTTCCTTAACATTCGATCTCCCAAGGTGCAGCACCTCATACTTACCTGATTAAACTCCATCTGCCATTTCTCCACCCATATCTGCAAGTGATCTATATCCCGCTGTATCCTTTGACAACCTTCTACACTATCCACAACTCCTCCAATCTTTGCATCATCTGCAAACTTACTAACCCACCCACCTACATTTTCGTCCAAGTCATTTATACATATCACAAACAGCTGAGGTCCCAGTGTGGATCCTCGCAGAACATCACTAGTCACGGATCTCCAGCCTGAAAAATACCCTTTCACCACTACCTTCTGTCTTCTATAGGTAAGCCAATTCTGAATCTATGTGTCCAAGTTACCAAGGATCCCATGCATCTTTAACTTTCTGGATGAGCCTACCATGAGGGACCTTGTCAAAAGCCTTACTAAAATCCATGTGAACAACACCCACTGCTCTACCCTCATCGTTTACCTTCATCATTACCTTAAAAATTCAATAAAATTAGTAAGACATGTTATGTCCTGCACAAAGCCATGCTGACTGTCACTAACTAGACCATGCTTTTCCAAATGTATGTAAATCCTATCCCTAAGAATTATCTCTATTAACATCCCAACCACCGAGGTGAGAGTCGCCAGTCTACAGTTTCCTGGATTATGCCTATTTACCTTCTTGAACAGAGAAACAACATTAGCTACTCACCAGTCCTCTGGATCTCTCCAGTGGCTAGCAAGGATACAAAGATCTTGGTCAAGGCCCCAGCAATCTCCTCTATTGCCTCTCTTAATAAACTGGGGTAGATACCATTGGGCCCTGGGGACTTATCCATGTTAATGCTCTTCCAGAGATCCAACACCACTTCTTTCCTGATCTCAAAATGCCCTAGTATATTAGTATGCTCCACACAAACCTCACTATCCTCCATATCCTTCGCCTGAGTGAATACTGATGCAAAGTACTCATTTAGGATCTCACCCACTTCCTCTGTCTCCAAGCACAAGTTCCCTACTTTATTCTTGAGTGGTCCTACCTTCTCCCTAAATATCCTCTTCTTTTTAATATATGTTTAGAAAGCCTTGAAATTCTCTTTAACCCTACTGGCCAAGGTCATTTCATGGCCCCTTCTTACTCTCCGAATTCCCTGCTTGAGTACTTTCCTGCTTTCCTTATTTTCCTCATGAGCCATGTCTGATTTTAGCTTCCTAAACCTTACATGTGCTTCTTTTCCCCTTTTGACTAAAGTCTCAACCTCTCTCATTATCCGAGGGTCACTTATTTTGCCATCCTTGTCCTTCCTCCCTACTGGAACATGCTGGTCTTGAACACTCCTGAGAAGGTTTTTAAACAACTCCTACATGTCAAATGTACACTTGCTTGATAGCAGCTCCTCCCAATTAACACTCCCTAGCTCCTGCCTAATACAGATGTAATTTGCCTTCCCCCAATTTAGTATCTTCCTGCTAGGTCCTGACTTATCCTTGTTCATAGCTATCTTAAAACTTAAGGAGTTGTGATCACTGTTTCCAAAATGCTCTCCCACTGAAAGTTCAGTCACCTGGACAGGTTCATTAGCTAATACAATGTCCAGTATGGTCCCTCTTCTAGTTGGACTATCTATGTACTGTTTCAAGAAACCCCCTTGGATGCACCTAACAAATTCTGCACCTTCTAAGCCTCTTGCTGTAAGGGAGTTCCAGTCAATAGATAGGAAGTTAAAGTCACCCACAATGACAGCTCTGTTTTTATTGCTTCTTTCTATAGTCTGCCTACATATTTGTTCCTCAATCTCTCGGTGGCTTTTGGGGTGCCTATAGTATAATCCAATCAGAGTGACTGCACCCATTTTATTTTTGAACTCTACCCATGTTGCCTTGGTGGATGAGCCCTCCAGTACATCCTGTGAGTGCACATGTAACATTCTCTCTGATTAGTAATGCAATCCCTCCACCTCTTTTACCTTCCTCTCTATCTTGTCTAAAACAATGAAACACTGGAACGTTGAGCAGCCAGTCCTCTCCCTCTCTCAACCAAGTGTCTGTAATGGCCATAACATCGTAGTCCTATGTACTGATCCAGGCTCTAAGTTCATCTGCCTTACTCCTTGCATTGAAATAAGCACATTTCAGCCCATTAGTACCATCAAACTCATTTATCTGTCTCTGCCTGTCCTTTCTTTCTGATTTACTGGTCCTAACATCTACCTTCCCCTTAATCCCTCTACTTGCTGCCCTGTTGCTCTGACTGCTATCCCGCTGCCACTCTACTTCCGAGTAGCACTGGTGAACCTCCCTGCTAGGACATTGGTTCACCTTTAGTTTAGATGCAACCCGTCTCTCTTGGATGGGTCACCCCTGCTCCAGAAGGGGTCCCAATGATTCAAGAACCTGAAGTCTTGCCCCCTGCACCTGCTCCTTAGCTACATATTCATTTGTCCAATCTTTCTATTCCTTGCCTCACTAGCACGTAACCCAGAGATTACTACCCTTCAGGTCCTGCTTTTCAGTCTCTTTTCTAACTGCCTGCCTACTCACTCCGCAGGACCTCATCCCTCTTTCTACCGATGTCGTTGGTACCAATGTGCACCATGACCTCTAGCTTCTCACCCTGCCCTTTAAGGATTTCATACAACTGCTCAGAGACGTCTTTGACTCTGGCACCAGGAAGGCAACACACCATCCTGGAGTCTCGAACGCGACCACAGAAGTGCCAGTCTGTGCCCCTAACTAGTGAGTCTCCAAACACTATCGCTCACTCAGATCTTGCCCAATCCTGCTCTACAGCAGAGCCAGTTGTGGTGCCACAGGCCTGGCTGCTGCTGTTATACTCCCCTGAGAGGATATTACCCCCAACAGCATCCAAAACGGTATACCTGATAAAGAGGGGAATAACCACAGGAGACTCCTGCACTATCTAGCTGCCTGCCTCTCCTGGCTGTCACCCATCTACCTGACTGAATCTGTGGCGTGACCATCTCCCTGTAACTAGTGTCAATCACACTCTCTGTCCCGTATGCTCCTCAGTGTGTCCAACCGCTCCCCCAACCGAACAACGCAGTCTATGAGGAGCTGGAGCCGGTCACATTTCTTTGCAGCCATAGTCGTCAGGGAAACTAGACTGATCCCTGACCTCCCACATCTGGTGGGAGGAGCACACCACTGCCCTAACTGCCATCTCTGCCCCTTTACACTAAGATAAAAGAATCTTACCCTGCTTGCCTTACTCATTGAAGCCCAGTATTCACCTAAGCTCGCACTTATACCAACTAGCTGCACTAACAGGTCACTGAAATTACATGCAATCTTTACAAGCAGGACCAAATACCCTCTAGGCTACAACAAACTTCCTAATCATCTCTGTCACCTCTTTGTTTTTGGTTAGAGGAGGATGGAACGATGGAAACACGACACTAATGTAATGGTTGAGACTTACTGTTCCTTTACACTGGTTCTTCCTCACTCCACTGATTGGTTGTGGTGACTGAGCCAACTTGTCCCAAAATGCTCCTCAGCAAAATCCCTCAGCTGTCCTCTATTGGCTGACTATCATGACTGACTCTATTTGTTTTCACTTTCTGTCTGAACCCATGATGCTTGGCTTCCTTGTTAATCAAAAATCTGTCTAACTTAACCATGAATATATTCAATGAAGACTAGGGGACATATTTTTAAGGGGAGGGGAGAAAGATTTAATAAAGACATGAAGGGCAACTTTTTTGTACAGAATGGTTTCTGTGTCGAATGAACTGCCACAGGAAGTGTGGATGTGAATACAGTTACAGTTTAAAAGATATTTGGCTAGGTGCATGACTAAGAGTTTGGAGTGATATGGGCCTAGTGCAGGCATGTAGGACTATTTAGTTTGGGATTATGGTCAGCAGAGACTGGTTGGACTGAATGGCCTGTCCCCATGCTGTATAACTTGATGATTCTATGATCCAGCCTCCGTTGTTCCCTGGGGAAGACAATTCCAAAGATTAACGACTCTTTGAGAAAAAAAATTCTCCTCATCTCTGCCTTAAATGTGAGATGCCTAATTTTTAAACTGTGCCCCTTAATTCTAGAAAGACGTCTCAGAATCTTTTATGTTTCAATAATATCTCTTGTCATTCTTCTAAACTTCGATGAGCATAGCCCCAAACTGCTCAATCTTTCTGCATAAAACAACTTCTTCATTCCAACAATCCTTTGTGTTTATCAACTCTGAGCTGCCTCCCATGCAAGCATATCCCTCCTTAACTAAGCTGACAAAACTGATGCTCTGTTCTAGTAAATGAAGCTGCAAATGTGTAATTGCCTTAAACAGGTTAATTTACTCGCCGTAGAGTGTTAATATGGACTGAACACTTTATCGAAGTAAGTTTAAAAGCCTGACATGTAGATTTCTGGCAGCATACTGAGGCTGATACTATCCTTTTAATAGTTTTATACATTAAAAAAAAACATGCGCATGAATCTTGTCATATTTTGGTTAATATTAATATCATCTTGCCACTCCCTAGTGAGAATCTCTTCTCAAAGCCCAAAGCTCTGTTTGAAAAGCTAATGATTAGCTCCCAACGTCAATAGAGGCTTCATCCAAATTTTCACATAGAAAATAGAACACAGAACATAGAACATAGAACATTACAGCGCAGTACAGGCCCTTCGGCCCTCGATGTTGCACCAACCTGTGAAACCAATCTGAAGCCCATCTAACCTACACTATTCCATTAATATCCATATGTTTATCCAATGACCATTTAAATGCCCTTAAAGTTGGCAAGTCTACTACTGTTGCAGGCAGGGCATTCCATGACCTTACTACTCTCTGAGTAAAGAACCTACCTCTGGCATCTGTCCTATATCTAAAGCTATGTCCCCTCGTGCTAGCCATCACCATCCGAGGAAAAAGGATCTCACTGTCCACCCTATCTAATCCTCTGATCATCTTGTATGTCTCTATTAAGTCACCTCTTAACCTTCTTCTCTCTAACGAAAACAGCCTCAAGTCCCTCAGCCTTTCCTCATAAGAGCTTCCCTCCATACCAGGCAACATCCTGGTAAATCTCCTCTGCACCCTTTCCAATGCTTCCACATCCTTCCTATAATGCGGTGACCAGAACTGTACGCAATACTCCAAGTGCGGCCGCACCAGAGTTTTGTACAGCTGCAACATGACCTCATGGCTCTGAAACTCAATCCCTCTACCAATAAAACCTAACACACTGTACGCCTTCTTAACAACGATATCAACCTGGGTGGCAACTTTCAGTGATCTATGCACATGGACACCGAGATCTCTCTGCTCATCCACACTACCAAGAATCTTACCATTAGCCCAGTACTCTGTATTCCTGTTACTCCTTCCAAAGTGAATCACCTCACACTTTTCCGCATTAAACTCCATTTGCCACCTCTCAGCCCAGTTCTGCAGCTTATCTATGTCCCTCTGTAACCTGCAACATCCTTCTGCACTATCCACAACTCCACCAACTTTAGTGTCATCCGCAAATTTACTAACCCATCCTTCTACGCCCTCATCCAGGTCATTTATAAAAATGACAAACAGCAATGGCCCCAAAACAGATCCTTGAGGTACACCACTAGTAACTGAACTCCAGGATGAACATTTCCCATCAACCACCACCCTCTGTCTTCTTACAGTTATCCAATTTCTGATCCAAACCGAAAAAATCACCCTCAATCCCATGCCTCCGTATCTTCTGCAATAGCCTACCGTGGGGAACCTTATCAAACGCTTTACTGAAATCCATATACACCACATCAACCGCTTTACCCTCATCCACCTGTTTGGTCACCTTCTCAAAGAACTCAATAAGGTTTGTGAGGCACGACCTACCCTTCACAAAACCGTGTTCACTATCCCTAATCAAATTATTCCTTTCTAGCTGATTATAAATCCTATCTCTTATAATCCTTTCCAACACTTTACCCATAACCGAAGTAAGGCTCACTGGTCTATAATTACCAGGGTTGTCTCTACTCCCCTTCTTGAACAAGGGGACAACATTTGCTATCCTCCAGTCTTCTGGCACTATTCCTGTAGACAATGACAACATAAAGATCAAAGCCAAAGGCTCTGCAATCTCCTCCCTAGCTTCCCAGAGAATCCTAGGATAAATCCCATCCGGCCCAGGGACTTATCTATTTTCACACTTTCCAGAATTGCTAACACCTCCTCCTTATGAACCTCAATCCCGTCTAGTCTAATAGACTGTATCTCAGTATTCTCCTCGACTACATTGTCTTTTTCCTGTGTGAATACTGACGAAAAATATTCATTTAGCACCTCTCCTATCTCTTCGGATCCCCTCAGATTTCTCACCATAACACACATCATTTAGACCTGCAGAAGATTTTGCCCATTGTTCCAGTTAAGCGGGTAAGGAGCCTTTTTGGCTATTCCTGCAATGTTATCATTCACAGGAGATTTCCCATCTGGGAATATTAAGATATCATAAGCAAATTTCTATTTGCGAATTTTGAGGAATGGTGTGGTGAGTAAGGTTGGATAAGTATTAATACTATTTCTATTGCTTATAATTTGTAAGGTTTTTATTCTCAGTTTCTGGTTGGTAAGGGAAAAAGTACAGAGGTGCAGAGAAGAAGGTGTTGAGATAGTAAATGTTATTTGATTTTAGGGGTAATCTAAGGGTTCAGTTTAAAGGGGCATGTCATGGAAAGAGAGCTCAAGCCCAAGGTGTGCTCCTCCTGCTCCATGTGGTAAGTCTGATACTGGGGACAGAACATATGCAGGAAGTGTCTCCAGCTGCAGCACCTGTAAGTCTAGGTTTTGGAGCAGGGGTGGTGGTTGGGGATCCAATGGAGCTTCCACAAAGCTGAGAGTATTGTGGATAGCACATACAGAGTGGTGGTCACTCCAAAGGCTCCACAGGCAGTAATGGAATAAATGCCTACCAGGCCAAGAAAGAGGAGTAGGCAGTGCAGTGTAGGAGTCCCCCAAGTCTACTCCTCTGCAAAACAGAGATATGCCACTTTGGATACTATTAAGGGGATTGGTCTCTTAACCATTGCCATTGTTGGCTTTGCTGCATAGCCAAAGAGGAATATGTTACGCAAGGACAAAAACTTAATAGATAGAATATAATGTGAAATGTGGGGTAATGCACTATGGCAGGAAGAATAGAGGAGCTGAATGTTATTTAAATGGAGAAGGACTGCTGAAAGCTATGGAACAGAGGGATATGGGCATCCTTGTCTATGAGTCGCTGAAAGCTAACATCCAACTTCAGTGGGTAATAAGGAAGGCAAATGGAATGTTGGCTTTATTTCAAAGGAAGAGAAGTTTTGCTAGAGCTAAACAAGGCACTAGTGGAGCCACAGCTGGAATAGTGTGAACAGTTTTAGGCCCTTTATTTAGATATAGATAAACTAGCTTTGGAGGCAGTGCAGAAAATGTTCATTAGACTATTGGCAGATATAGAGGGCATGTCTTATGAGAAGAGATTGTATACGTTGGGCTTGTACTTGTTGGACCTTAGAGGACTTGAAAGAAGAGATGCAACAATTGGGAGAGTCTAGGACCAGAGGGCCTAATCTCAGAATAAGGGGTTACATATTTAAGAGGGAGATTTCTCAGAACAGTTCTGAAGAAGCGTCACTAGACTCAAAATGGTAGTTCTGCTTTCTCTCCACAGGTGTTGCCAGACTTGCTGAACTTCTCCAGCAATTTCTATTTTTGTCTGCTTTAGATCTCTAACATCTGCAGTACTTTGTTTTATTTTGTGTTGATTAAATAGACTGCATTACATAATTAAAAGCAGTTAACTTATCTAAAACTTGGGATTTCTGAACAAAAATATTGTCTTTCTGCTTCTCCTGATGGCAGTGACTAATAATGACTGATTATAACAGTGACCAATATCTTTCAATATTCTTCTGAGATAAAGTTTTAAGTTCATCTAGGTGAGAGATGTCAGTGCTGGAAAATTGAACAGTTTGACTGTTCAGCATCTATTGTCCATACTATCCTAAAAACCATTAATATAGTGATACATTTGTGAGTTTTCTTTTTTCGATTTGCTTGAGTTGTCAACAATGCCATGCTGAAAAACTTCACTTATTAGCTAGCTTCCCACTACTTGGTTGGTTTGACTTGTGGCCTGATCCTTGTTCCTTGGGCCCAAGCTACAATTGACATTTTGCCTTAATATTTGACTAACAGGTATACTCTTGTTCTGTTTGTTATTCTCATTCATGTTATTGGCAGTGGAATGAGAGCAATAGTTTATAGAATTTCTTTTTATTTCCTTCAATGCCTCATTGCCAAATGAGTAAATCATATTCTGCAACTGCTTGCTAACATTTCTGCATAAGTATTTCTCATTGAGTTTTTTTTGTTAACAGTGAGACATTGATTACTTTCATCCTTTAATTTGAAACAAATCAGCAATCATTTGAAACTGCAGAGTAGAGTATAATGAGTAATAAGGAATAATAAAACAACATATAATGGAAAAGATATCACTTGCAGCATGAAAATGCAATTTATAGTAACTGACAATATTTCAGACAGTATTGCCCTTCATAAAAATATCGAAGGAATTTCTTAACACAAATACTGGGAAAAGACCACTTTTAATGGGAAGGTGTGGTGGGAGTGGAAGTGTATGACTGCAACGAGAAAATCCAGAAATGCCAGGAATATAGGGCTCCTGCCAAATATAATGATAGGGCATCATTACAATAAAAGACCGGAACCTGGACTCTTGGTGATGTTGGATGGCAGCAGAGCCAATGACTCCAAGGACATCGATATCGTTGTTGTTGTTGCTGTTCCCAGAATGGGACTCTTTGAGGAATAGAACACCTTTCAGAGACCTTACAGAAGCTCTGGAGCCCTGCTTGAGACTCAATTTGAACTGAAGATGAACTCTTACTTAAGTAGTTCCTTTTTATTCTTTATGTAGCTCAAAATGGCGCTGGATTGTGATGACAAAGCACTGTTCACTGTATCTTCAAGATATATGTGACAATAAAAGCATTCATTCATTCATTCATTCATTTATTCTTTGCCTCTTCCTCTTGGCCTCAGCTCTGAAACCTGATGTGGAGAACAATAAGAATTAATTCAAGGTGAAGTACAATCCATTTGTTCATTTATGTCTCATGCATTAAACTTGTATGTTGATTGGTTATCAGAAGACTGGACACATTCTCATTATACTAGAAAAAGGTAGCGTACTCTCCATCTCAGCCATAGGACCCAAAACGTTAACTCTGCTTTTTCTTCACAAGTGCTGTTACAACTGGTGAATTTCTCCAGCAATTTCTGTTTTTATTTCAACTTCCAGAATACACAGTTCTTGGTTTTATTTCAGCCCCAGTCATCCGATGGCAATTCTATGACCTTCTCCTCTCCACCAATGTAAACAGTCTGAGGCCAGGTATGTCTCCTCTTCTACCTTGTCCCAGTTATGATGATTATGAACTGTTTTCAGAAGGATAGAGTTGCTGAGGTCTCCAACCCTAACTCCAGTTTGGCACCCCTATACTTTTCCAAATCTACGTTACTTGCTGTCCTTATGAGTGAAAAATAACTGCCACTTACCCTTGCCACATGTACCCAGGTTCTTCTGCTATCCCATATGGTCCTACCTCCACTCAGGTTGTCCTATTCTGATGGTACACCCTCCTGCTGACATCTCTAAGAAACAGGACCTCCTGCCTATCCTAGATGGCTAGGAGGAGGACCTGCCACCTTGTCTGGGAGCCCTTTAAATATGGGGCCCAGACATTCAACACCGTGAGGAAACAGCAACGGTGCAGACTTCCTCCAACTATCTCCCCATGTAGGATTTTTCATGCTTCTTGCACCTACCAGGGAAAGAGTGGGCCCTATTAGAGATCAAAGGGCTAAACTTGGTGTGGAGCCAGAAGACATGGGTGGGGTTATAAATGAATATTTCTAATCTGTATTCACAAAGGAGAAAAGCATTGTCACTGGAGGTTTAATTTTGGATGGTGATGTTCTACAGCAT
The DNA here is from genome assembly GCF_021869965.1 of Rhincodon typus. Classification (NCBI taxonomy): domain Eukaryota; kingdom Metazoa; phylum Chordata; class Chondrichthyes; order Orectolobiformes; family Rhincodontidae; genus Rhincodon; species Rhincodon typus. The sequence continues at coordinate 27,410,415 of NC_063351.1, read as the reverse complement.
ATTAAGATTATTAAGGAGGAGGTAATAGATGTTTCAGTGGGCATAAAGATGCCCAAGTAACCAGGGCATGATGAGATATATCCCAGGCTGCCATGAGAGACAAGGGAGGAGATCGCTGGGGCCCATAGAGATATTTAATATTTCGCTGGCCACAGGTGAAGTGTCAGTTGACTGGAAGATAGACAATGTGGTTCATTTGTTAAAGAAGAGCAGCAGGGATAGGCCAACTAATTACAGACCAGTTAGTCTGACATCATGGCAAGGAAATTAATGGAAAAAATTGTGAGGGACAGGATTAATCAACAATTGGAAAGTCGGGGATTGATTAGGTCATGGTAAGCATGGATTTGTTAGGAAGAGATCCTATCTGACAAATTTAAGAGAATTTTTTTGAAAAGGTGACTAAATATGTGGATGAGGGTAGTGCAGTTGATGTGGTTTACATGGACTTCAATAAGGCCTTTGACAAGGTCCTACATGGAAGGTTGGACTGAAAGGTAAGAGCTCCTGGGATCCAAGACAAGTTGGTAAACTGGGTCCAAAATTGGCTTAGAAATAGGAGGCAAAGAGTGATGGTGGAGGGTTGTTTTTGTGATTGGAAGCCTGTGTCTAGTGATGAACACGATTGCTGCTGGAACCTTTGCCATTTCTTATTTACCTTAATGACTTTGATATGAATGTAGAAGGTATAATTAGTAAGTTTGCAGATGGCACCAAAATTAGTGATGTTTTTGATAGTGAGCAGGTTAGGCTCCGCTTTCAGGCTACAGTTTGACATTGATCATCTGGTAAATTGGCAGAGCAATGGAAGATAGAATTTAATCCTGATAACTGTGGGGTAATGCACTTTGAGAGATCCAATAAGAGTGGGTTAAATAGTAGGTCCCTAGGGAGTACTAAGGAACAAAGGGACCTTAGTGTACAAGTCCCATAGATCCCTGAAAGTGTGAGGATAGGTAGACAGGGTGGTGAAGAACACATACAGGATGCTTGCCTTCATTAACATAGGCATAGAATATAGGAGCAAGGAAGTCTTGTTACAATTTTATAAAACATTGGTTAGGCCACAAATGGAATACTGTGTGTAGTTCTGGTTGTCCCATTATTGGAAGGAGGTGATTTCACTGGAGAGAGTGCAGGGGAGATTCGTCAGGATGTTGCCTGGGATGAAAAGTCTCAGTTATGAGGAGAGATTAAATAGGCTGGGTTTACTTTCCTATGAGCACAGGAGGCTGAGGGGGGGATCTGATTAAAGGATACAACATTATGAAAGGCAACGATGAGAAGATTGTGAGAATCTTTTCCCTATGGTAGATGTGCCTATGACCAGAAGACATAAGTTTAAGGTGAAGAGTAAATGGTTTAGAGCAGATCTGAGGAAAATCTTTTCCACCCAGAGGGTGGTAGAAAGGTGGAACATGCTGTCTGAGAGGGTGGTGGAGGCAGGTACTCTTGCAACATTTAAAAAGCAACTGGATAAGCACTTAAAATGCCAGGATATAGTAGACTATGGACAAAGTGCTGGTAAGTGGGATTAATGTAGTTTGGTGTTTGTTGGTCACCATCGACATAGTGGGCTAAAATAGTTAGTTTCTATGCTGTATGACTCTGTGACTCTATATATCTAATTACCTGACCACTGCTTAATCACACCAGAAAAACAACCCACTCACAAGTGAAAGTGATAATCAACTTGTGCTACCAAACATCAAAATGAACGACTCTGCACATTGCCCAACATTGTACCTGTCTTAGCTCACCTGATACTGAAACTCTCATTTGTTACCATTTGTTAGGATTTGCCTATTCCAATGGTCAACACTTGGTAAATCTGTGGCCAAAATCACAGCCTCCCTGTATGACCTTGTTGGTGGAGACTTCATGGCAAATCACCAGTATCTGCTGTATTGTCAATTGGATTCACCAATGAACACCTTCTTCAGCTGCATGATCACGTGTCACCTGGCTATGCCCTTTTAAATTTTAATTCGAATCATGAAAAATTGAGAGCAAAGACGCACACCTTTTCAGTTCCACTGTCGTGAATGGCAAGCCATGCTTGAAATTCCATCATTTGTTTCTGGTCATTATAGAACTTCATTATAAAATAAAGTAGTAAGTTGTAAGGCATGTGATATCTTTGTGTATGCTTCAAAATATTTTAATGAAAACTATTGGTTAACAGAAGAAGTTGCAGTAGATTTACAAATGTTTTACTGCAACAATTTGTCATGTAAAGGCATAGGTTATTGACAATAATTTCCTTTTTTCAAAAAGGTGTCTGAAGTTAAGTCATAGCATCTGGATGCTCTCACTGAATGGGTTTATTATCTTACTTGTACATCATCACTTATTCAATTACGAGGATATTTTTTCTCTTTGTACAGATATGTATTGCTGGCCTGAGGTCTAAGCTTATAGGCAGTAAGAATGTGTTTAGACTCTTTGGAATGTTGCTTTGGTTTCCATAGTAATGAGGCAGCTAGGGGATATTACAGAGGAAATTGAGATCACAAAAAAAAAGAAGCATTGTGCTACTAGAGAAACAAAAACCTTTTCTATGGAAATCCACTGCGTGCAGGATTCTGAATCGTAGGCTTGCTCCTCATATTAGGAGGAAATATTCATTTCAAATTAGATTTTTTTAATTCCTGAGTTATGTGCAAGTGGTAAATATTGGACCTTCCTTCAACCTCCCAACGCTGTCTGGATTGGTCTCCATCATACAAAAGGTTCCCGCAAATAATCATTTCCGTAAATAACAACATACCTGTAGTACCAAAGAAATGCACCAGTCAACTATAAGGATAATTAGCTGCTAGTGACTTAAAAATATTGTATATATGTATATTATATTAAATAACTTTTAAATAACTAGGGATAATTACAAAACAGATTATAGGATTAAAATATAAGTACTGTACAATTAAAGAAAAAGTCAAAGTACTTCAATTAATAATAGCACAGAATTGTACTTTGTTAAGTATTTCAATATGCATCACTCCACCTGGAAATTTTTACAGTCACAATTAGCATCACTGATATTTTTAAATAATAGAGGTAATAGAATAAAAAAAGACAAATGTTGCAATGTATCAGGACTATTTCCAGCTCCTGTTGAGATTTTACTGATTTGGGAAACAGTGGTTCTACATGAAACAACTGTTCTAGTTTATATCCAAACTTTTGGCAAAGTGAACAGCTGCCATGAAAGTAAAATTTTAAATCTAACCTCCTGTTTTCCTCAATTTTGGTCATAGCAGAACTTATCATAGTGCACTATGAAGAAACCAATCTTTGAAGTTTTGAAAAAAAAAGAACTGCGGATGCTGAAAATCTGAAACAATAACAGAAATTGCATCAAGTCTCAGCAGACCTAGCAGCATTTGTGGAGAGAAATCAGAGTTAACATTTTGGATCCAGTGACCATTTTCAGTTTTGAAGTTGTAGTGATTAGAACCAGGGTCAGGTAGATCTTATTGACTATGAGATTCTGTATTGGGGTTATTAACCGGGGCCAATCAGGGAGCCCTGGCTGACAGATATAAACATGAAATTCAGATGGTCTCTTCAGTTGAGCCACCTGGCTAGTCACAGCCCACGTATAGTGCACATGTAAATAAAGGGTGAATTGGTGATGGTATACTGGCCTCTGTGCAGTTATTTCAGAAGTTCTGAAACTTTTTTCCAAAAATGGGATTCAATTTATACACCAACTATAAAATTTGAGCAACCAGTATTTTCGAGGACCTATTCCTGTACATGTTTTGTAACGTTGGACAAGTGACTGGTTCCTATTCTCATGGCACATTTGATCTTCAGCATCTTCATTGAAAGAGATATCTCTTTCTTCCATTCTTGTAAAAAGTAGTCCACTAAGATCCCTTATTGCAGCACAGTTATTTGATAAGCTTGGAAATTTTTGCTTGAAACCAACTTTGTTCTTCATTCCTTTCATGGGATAATGCATTTCTGTCAGTGACCAGGTGTGGAGTGAATGTGTTGTAATCTTCTGCGCATGGTCAATACAGCCCCTAGTACCTGTTTGATCTCCCACACTGATTCATAAGACAAATATAAAACTAAATATATGTTTCTGAACTGAAAAAGTTGAAGCTAATGCAGGTATAGCCCGAAAAAGGCACTTATTATTTGGGAAAAAAAGGGATGTTGACTTCAGACTCTATGTGCATATTGGCACCAAATACAGGATAGTCTAATATGCCACCAGCTACAATAACTGAAATCAAAATAGCAAGTGGTAAATGATGAGACTTTTGTGGATGATTAAAACAATGTATTAAACCTTGCAGGGCATTGGAATGGTGAAGAATGAGGAAGAATTTGATCACTTGCTAAACTGGCAGCTAATTCTGATAATGCAAGCCCCTTACTAATTGGGCTGCCAGGTATCTAATCCATACCTAGCTATTAATATCACCACAGGCTATCTACTAATCATTGTGAAATAATATTTATTTTGAAATGTGGTGAATGCATACTTTGTGACCAAAAGTGTATTCAGAAATGTTTTAGCTGCTGATTCATTTAACCATAATTATATAGGATCTCATTATCCTGTGTTACAGTGGCCTTGACCTTTGGAGAAGCTAAACTGGCTATTAACACACCACTGACATTTACATGTATATGTATGAAGAACATTATAGTAAATATCTACAGCATAGATATTTGGACCCCTTAATAGACGAACGATGTTGATTTTGCCAGTTGATAGTATTTTAGTTAGTTAGGATAAGTATCTATTCAGATAAGGACTTTTGTTGTGCAGAGGTAGAGTCCTTCCCGGGGACCAAGAGGCATGGTTTCAAGTCACACTTGCTCGAGAGGTCTGTCAAAACACCTCTGAACAAGTTGTTTAGAAAAATAGGTTATTTTTTTAAAAAACGTAAACATCTATTCAGCCTGTTGAAGTCTACTGAGCAGGCCCCTGCCGTTATTACAAGTAATGGCGAAGTTTTATTGACTAAACACTAGTGTTACAGCACTTACATATGTACAGATCTAATAGTTTTATCTAGAAAGCCAATGAGGAGAAGAGCCAGATTATTATAACAGGTTGTTTGAAATTGTGTTTTATGAAGTAGAAAAGGTAGCTAATACAATTGATTAAAAAATGTATCCTCTCACTTTCACAACTTTCTTCAAACTAATTCCACAAAGACTGCTTACTTCACCTTTATCATCCAAAGTAGACTTAAAGAAATTGAAGTTGACAGTCTTTGAATATGGGTTTGGAATGTAGGCAAGCTAGGAATCAAAATTGTAACTTCCTAGCATCGTTTAAAGTAAGCCTGCACTGTCTAAAGCTAGACTGTAGAACTTATAGGAGCGATGCGTTGTGGCTGCAGTAGGTGCTGGGAGGCAAGTAAGAAATGAACCAGTCCTGAGGGAAAATGATAATTGACACACTACTGGTTTGCATGTTTTTTTTTGATGAAATAATGGACGTCTTGGTGGACGAGTTAAAAAGAATGATAATTTTCCTGTATTAACAAGGGAACAGATGGAGTTACATACACGGGTGGTCACTGCCTGACCCTGAGGACCCTGATGTAGTCCTGCCAAAGATGAAGTGCTGCTAAATGTTAAGTGGTCAACATCAACGAATGTGCCTTCAAGTGAAAAATTCCACAAACTGGACCATTAAACTTGCTAAAACTCAAATCACCTGATCTCAATCACACATCTACCAATAATCTTTATTGTTGGGGATAGATGTCAAAGGGACACTCCAGTTCTGTGTTCAGCAGTACAAGTGACATTTATTTCGAGGTCTTTTACAACACCTGTGGGAGAGGCCACAGACTACTCTGAATCTGGCTTTCATGTAGGGCCCAGTTGCCTCCTTAATAATAGCACAGATTGAAGGTCAGTGACATTCTATGTTTCCCAATAAAGTACAGGATATTTATACATTCCATGTTACAATGGTCACATGCAACATTGACATCAGTGCTTGCATCATCCCCTCTGACCTACACATTTAATCCGGTGAATATACAGTCAATGGTGGACAATTTCATGGTCAACCTTAGGTTCCTCATGATCTCATGATGTTTACCAAACATCGTTACCATCAAGCCTTGAGATCTTACAATGTACCCCATTAATTTACTTTCCAATTTTAATGGTTATATTCTTCCTCAGACATTTGCCAGACTTGGTCATCTCTAAGGACTGATTGAAATCTGTTATTTGTTGTATTCATTGCTATCGCTGTCAAATTCTGTTACTCATCTTATATTTCCCACTGTCTGAATCACGGGAGATACAAAGAGATGCTAATTCCTACTAATTGCTATAAAATTCCTAATATCAGTTCAAACATATGATTACATATATATAACGTTATATGGCTACACCCAATGTTAGAATTCTTTAGCCAATTAGTTGTTAGCAGCTTCTGTCCCATCTAAGCTCAGAAATTCAAACAAACAAACCCCTTTATCTTGTAGCTGCAATTATAAGTCCTTCTAATTACATTTTGTCTGTAAGTATGTTTTAAACAGAAGATTGCTTCTAAGAAAATTGTTTCTGAGATGAAATTTACTGACCCTACTCTAAATATTTCTATACTAACTATTTTACTTAATAAGACAACATCTATTCAAATTCCATTAATAAGTCTGAAACTCAATCACATTACCAGCTCAAGAATCTTGACTGAATTCCTAAGGTTTTACACATATCTCTGTCCTTCCCTGCTTTGATTCCTGGACGTAAAAATCATTAATTAGGTTGGGAAGTTGCCATTGTTTATTTTCTCAAATTCAAGTTGGTGCCCTTTAGAGGTCACCATTTACCCATTTGTCGTTCAGTCCCACTTGCCGATGAGATGGCAACTCCTCTCTCCAGTCTATAGCCCTTTGCTTTAAGGGAATTCGACCAAATCTCTTAACGTTAGGTGTAGATTGCATTTCTTAATTTCTCAATACTCAATTACCTAGAATCACCTAAAGTTATTGTGGAATCATACGTTTCTTTTAATTCTTGATAAACTACAAATTTTGGGCTGTCTGTTCCCAAACGTCTCTTATCAGGCTGCCTCTTACAGGTATCTGCCACTGAGAGTTTGTACAGGACTTCCTGTATCTTAATTTTTAAGATTCTTTATCCTATCTGTTGCCTTGGGTTTATCTTCTTCTCAAAGCTACCATTGTCCTAACTTATGATCTCACTTTAATTCCGAATGCCAAATGAAAATTACGTGCTGCTATCTTGTGCCATCTCTGGCCATGGGCTGCCCCAACAGGGCTTAGTCTGAATTAAGCTTCATACCTTACAGTCATATGTTCACCACACCATCACACACTTCACACTGCTGTAAACCACACATCCATATCTCATGACTTGCACATCCTGCCAGTTATTCATACTGACAGCTACATCAGGCAAACTAATGTCACGTCACTCACTGACACTCTTTCCTCTCTCATGCAGAACAAAGTGATGCTCAATCAGAGTCAGCAAGGGCTAACCAGATTGAGACATGCCTGTATGTTCTAACCCTCATATGGTGAATCAACAAGGCTGAAAACAAAAGAGGAACTCCAAGAAGACACTGATGATAAAGAAACAGTATTGTCACTAGATTTTACATGCATAGGCATTCCCTCAGATGCTGACACTCCACATACTTGGAAGGAATGCTTGGAGCATTGGGAAGCCCATTACATACCCTGAATTCAATCTTAAGAAGCATGAAGCATTCAAACCTCAACTTGATATATGTCTTAAGACATAGCCATCTTTTCCAGTGGGAAGTGGTAGCTAACTCCATAAACATTTTTTTTATGTTTCATGCACCATAAGCATATTTTCAGATCCAACCATGATGGAGAAAAACACAGTGATAGTCATGACTTCGCACAGGCAGCAGCTACCCAGTGTCTGTGTACCACAAGTAACACTGTGATGCATAAACCTGCTATTCACTTTCAAAACCTCACACCACTGCAGTCTGCAAGTGCTCTGACTGTTCCCTGCCAGCCTGCCAGCCCAGGCTACTGCAGCTTATGTTAAGGTGTTGCAATCTACAGATGGGTCTTCTAGGGAAGGAGCTATTTGAGTTTGACCTGTAAGGATATGCAGTTACCTTCACAGAAAGTCAACATTCCTCCACAGCTGTGAGGCAGCAAATGGAGTAGCACTGCAAAGGAGTACTAGGAAAGGCAAAAGAACATACAAGAGAATCAGAAGTTGCTGAAAACGCTCAGCAGATCTGGCAGCATCTGTGAAGAAAAAAATCAGAGTTAACGTTTCAGGTCTGGAAGGAATAGTTCTGAGGAAGGGTCACCGGACCCAAAACATTAACTCCAATTTTTTTCTTCACAGACGGTGCCAGATCTGTTGAGCTTTTCCAGCAACTTCTGTTTTTGTTCTTGATTTACAACATCCACAGTTCTTTCATATTTTATACAAGAGAATTACTCACGGAATTCATGAGGTTGAGTATTTTTTGTCTGCAAACTTTTAAAACCTAAATTTATTTTGTAATGCTTGTTTTAGTTTTGAATTGTAACCATTGGTCAATGACAAAGGGAAGGTAAAGTAAACATTTTTTCTCTTCAGCATGATGTAGTATAATGTGAAATAATATGTTAATGAATATATTGCTCTGACATTAATAGTTACACACTAACAAACCACTAAGAGGAGAGAAATGGAAGAACTATACCAGAGAGCCGTCATCAGGATTCTATATATTAGAATGTAAATAAAGTGTTTGCAGCAGTGAGTGAAAGTCTGACAATAATTACTTGTCGATAAAGTACAAAATGGAAGTGCTGAAACTCAGATTATGAAAAGACTTGTGAAGTATAGCAGCTTCAAGAATGCAGTACAGGCCGTCAATGATCCTTCACAGTAGGAAGAATCCTCGAGGTAGGACAATGCATGTTTGAGTCCGGGGGCCAGCACAGTACTTGGAGCAAGAGCACCAGAGACACCATACGAATTTGCTAGTATTGTGGATTACCCTTTGGTGCAGGGTGCCATTGATTGGATGGGCATCACTTTAGTGCTCCATTTGCATCAACTGCACCTTTCACCAGAACCAAAAGGCATTCCACACTCTGTATGCCCAGTTAATGGTCAACCAAAGGCAGCACATAATGCAGGTCACAAAGCAAAAACGCAAAATACTGGACATAATCCATCAGTATCTTGGGAGAACTTCCAGGAAAAAAGATTGAAATTGTTTTATTTGAGGATGGGGTGGTCATTGAATTTTTGAAAAAGAGAGAGAGATAATGATTAGGGAAAAAATGGAATAAACTTTTCTTGAAGAATATGGATATAACAAAAATTGATTTCTAGCCCTTTGCCTCTCAGCAAGGTGTGTTCAAACGGCAAAGTCTGTATTGCACATGCGCAAATGAATTCTTCAGTTCTGTGTTATTGTCTTTTTTTTTGTTTAAAGAGGTATGTACATCTGAAAGTGAAGAGGTCTAAATTGACCTAAATGCAGATCTTTAGCAACTGAGCCTGATCTGCTGCACATTAAACATTGCCTGCTCTCAATTCCCTTTGTTTTTAAATCCTGACCAAATGACTTCACAACAGAGAAATCAATGGTCTAAACTCGAGTTGATGCCAACACGCTACTTGGTCTCTTTTAAGAGATTATGAAAGGAATTAAATCTGACCATTTTGTGGGCGATTCAACACAAGCTCTTAGGCTCACATTATTGTAATCTTATATCTGCTGCAAAATTTTTCCTTAACTCTTCTTGCTTAATACTTGAAAAATGAACACTCTCACCACAGTTGAGAATATAGGTAAGTGAAGCATTAAACTCAGTTTCTGATTTATATTTTTAATCCTCTTTAATGGGACAATAATACTGTACTTATTTTAGCTAGATAAAGTTATTGGTCTTTGGGAAGGTATTGAACTTTCTTCTCAGAAAGTGAAAGTCACTTTTGCTCCAAGTAAAAGTACACTTTGCCAGAAATATGATGCTAATCCTCTTAGTTTTTAATGGTTTTTCAAATTTTACTAAAGATTAGATAAACAGTGCATTTGAAAGGCAGGAAGGAAGTCAATTGGCCATAGACACACAGCTAATTTTCTGCTCCACAATAGTTCATTATTTATCAAAGTGATTTTTATATTATCATTTTACTTCTAGAATGTTTAGTATCAAATCCTATATTCATTCATTTCCTTTATAACACTTTGGATACTCATAACTTGTTTCATCTTAGTCTACGTTTACTAAAATGATATTTTCAGCTGAAAACAATAGTGATGGTGACAGATATCACTGGTAAAAATTCAACTGTGATTTGCAACTTTAGTATTGTCTCTAACATTCCACTGACATTTTACCCTTGGTGAAAACAAATGGTTTACCTGTTAAATCAGTGGAACATGCTATAAAATATGTAAAATCAAATCGAGTTCTAACTTGCTAACATTTTAATCCTGTTTTGTTTCAGTTTATTTCTACTCTAATCACTAATCTACCTTGTTACGGGTGAATGATGGCACCAAGATATTTTACTGGTTTCTATGTGTTACTGTAAGTTTCTTAGTTTATAACAGTTGATGTTATCATTTGCTATCTTGAGCTGAAGACACCCATGCAATCTAAAGATGCTGGCTTTTTTTCCCCTCAATGAATATCAGATTCCTGCAAAATCAATGTAAACAACCAATTCTTGGTGGCAGACCAAATATGTGCTTGATCCCTTCCCATTTGTGCATTGTGTATTTTTATTCCAGAAGGAACATACGTATGTCTTTGATATGTATATCTTTGTTGGTCAACAGATGAACACACATTTAAGTCCCAATTGTTAAAGATATTTGTGGGTGAAGGATAGGTACAAAAACTGAATCCATTTTCTTTCACATTCTAGTGGTAAGTACATGTTAGTTTTAGCCTGGTCAGACCAAGGTCAAATACCTCAATCATTCACACTAGAATCCTGAACAGTGTCAGATTATGTGGTTGGTTTGTTCACCGAGCTGGTTTGTTAGTTTGCAGACGTTTCATTACCCTGCTGGCTAACACCGTCAGTGCAGCCTCCGATGAAGTATTGTTGTATTTATCCTCCTGGTATTTAAACTCTGGGGTCCATTGGAATTGGTTACCTCATTTCCAGTTTTTCTTTGCAGTGGTGTATATATAGGGTCTAATTCTACGTGTTTACTGCTGGCCGCCTTGTTGAGAACCAGTCCTCTAGAAATTCCCATGCTTGTCTCTGTTTGGCCTGTCCTAGGATCCTGATGTTGTCCCAGTTGAACTGATGGTTCTCCTTATCCATGTGAATGGAGACGAGTCAGTACTGGTGGTTATGTCTTTTTGTTGCTAGTTGGTGTTCATGTATTCGTGCGGCCAGTTTCCTTCCTGTCTGACCAATGTAATGTTTGTTGCAGTCCTTGCATGGGATCTTGTATTATCACCTAGGCCACCCTCACCTGACAATTCCCAGCTAATGAGACCTGAAAGGAATGCTTTCCTGTAAGCCTGGGCCGACTGCCATAATCTCTAGGCTCTGATTGGCCATCAGCTTCTAGCAGGTTGGGACTTCACTGTTGAGGCCATTGATTCCATAAGAAGTTCACCAGCAAGTTCTTAAGTGACTGATTGGAGTTTGATCTGGTGAGCTTTCTGGCTGCTTTCTTGGACCACTAACACCCTGAGAAAAGTGACCGAAATATACACAAGAAGAGGTGCAATATTTCTGTTCCTTGTTTCATTTTTTATACAATGTCCGAGAAGCTCCAAAATAGCAATTAAGTTATATAAAACACTCTTGTGAACACCAGTAAATATCTATTACTTTCAGTTTATTAGTAGGTCAATCGTGTGGTCCACTAACATTTCCAAATAAGGTTGTTTATTGATTTGTAATGTATAGCTGCTGTCGCAACACAGAACCTGAACGAAAATGCCCCAAAAGGAGGAGTCTCATTGTATCTTGACTTTTCCGTCCTCTGATTAACATTGTAAGTTGAAATGTATGCAGATTCAGTGTTGATTTCAAAGAGAAATTACACTGAACTCACTGGGAAACAAATGAATTGCTGTTAATAAGGGCAGTAGTGCCTTGACAGTGCAGTGGGTCATGCACAGCGTCACAGGATCACAGCAGGAGGAGGCCATTTGATCCATAATCTAAGAACTGGGTCTCCAAATGAAGATCTTGATGTAGTGCCAATCTCCTGCCTTTTTCTCTGTCCTTGTCCATTGGGTAAGATATAATCAAATCAGTCAATGCCTTCTTGAATGTCTCAATTGAACCTGCCTCCACCATACTTCCAGGTAGTGCATTACGGCAACAAATCACTTGTTATGTGAAAAAGCTTCCTTTCATGTCACATTTGCTCCTTTTGCAAATCAATTTGAACCTTTTCCCTCTTATTCTTGATCCTTTTACAAGAGGGAACAGTTTATCCCTATCTACTTTAGCAGACTCAAGATTTTGAAAACTTCTATCAGATCTCCTTTTAGCATTCTTCTCTCTAGTTATAGGAAGGACACTATTAAGCTAGAGAGGGTTCAGAAGAGATTTACCAAGATGTTGCTGGGAATGGAAGGTTTGAGTTATAAAGAACAGTTGGACAGACTGAGACTTTTTTCATTGGAATGTAGGAGGTAAAGAGATGACCTTATAGAGGTTTATAAAATCATGAAGGGTATAAGTAGGGTAAATATTAGGCGCCTTTTCCCTAAGATGGGGAACTTCAAGACTGGGGACATATTTTTAAGGTGAAAGGAGAGAGCTTTAAAAAAGACATGAGGGGCAAATTTTTTTAAACTGAAGGTGGTTTGCGTGTAGAATGAACTTCCCAAGGAAGTGGTAGATGTGGGCACAGTTACAACATTTAAAAGACTCTTAGGTAAGTACATGAATGGGGAAGGTTTGGAAGGATATGGGCCAGGAGCAGGCAGGTGGGACTAGTTTAGTTTGGGGTTATGTTTGGCATGGACTAATTGGACCGAAAGGTCTGTTTCCATGTTGCATGATTCTATGACTCTAGAGTAGTCCCAACTTTTCCAATCTATCCTCATAACTGAAATTCCTCATCCCTGGAACCATTCTTGTAAACTGCTTTTGCATTGTCTCCAATATGCTCACATCCTTCCTATAGTGTGATATACAGAACACAATATTCCAGCTGTTGTCTAACACATGTCCTGTACAGGACAGCATAACCTCCTTGTTCTTGTACTCAATGGTTCAATGAATAAATTGTATACTGTATGTTTTATTAAACGATCTCTTCACCAGTCCTACCATCTTCAATAATCTGTACCCTTGACACCCTAATCCTGCACCCCCTTTAGAATTGTACCTCTTATTTTAAATTGACTGCCCATTTTCTTCCTATCAAAATGCCTCACCTCACATCTCTCTGCATTGAACTTTATCTGCCACTTCCTGCCCACTCCACCAACTTGTCAGCGTTCTTTTGAAATTCTCACCGTTTACAATGCTTCGAAATTTCATAACAAACTTTGAAATCGTACTCTGCACGTCAAGTTCTAGGTCATTATATATAAGTGGAAAATCAAGTCTTCCCTAGGGAACTCCCCTACAAACCTTACTTCAGCTGGAAAAATATTCATTGGTCATTATTCCCTGTTTTGTATAACTCAGCCAAGTTTGGTATCCATATTGCCACTGCCTCTTTTATTTCATGAGCTATAACTTTCCTTACAGGTCTGTCATGTGGCACTGTATCAAATGCCTTCTGTAAATTAATGTAAACCACATCAACAGTATTATCCTCTTTGAACCTTTCTGTTACCATTTCAAAAAGCTCCAGCTAGTTAGTTGGACATGATTTGGACATACCCTGTCTCCATGTGCAAATCTTCTTTATGGCCCCTAATTGGCTCTACTCCTCCTTTTACTACTTTTGAAATATTACATATGCTTAAAGAAGACTTGCGAACTCACTTGTATTTAGCTGCTTGTCTTATCTCATAATTTCTCTTTGCTTCTGTAATATGCTTTTTCGCCTCATTCTGAACCTACATTATTCCTCCTAGTTCTCAATAATAATTTGTACCTGCTGCCTGTCAAGAGCATACTTTTTCTTCTTTATCTTAATTCCTACCTCCTTTGTTACCCAGGGAGCTCTGGAATTGTTTGTCCTTTTGAAGGAAAACACCTTGCCTGTACCCGAACCACCTGCTCTTTGAAGGTAGCCCATTGTTCAGTTACAGTTTTTCCAAATTAACTTTCATTCCAAAGCATGCTGCTCAGCTTCATTCTTGCCCTATTAAAGTGGATCTCCATCAATTGATCTTTCTTACTCCGGACTGACCATTGTCATTCACCACCATCATCTTTAAGTTTACCATACAATGATCACATCAACTAAATGTTTCTCCACTGACTCTTACCCACTTGGCCCATCTCGTTTCCAATCACAGATAGTAGGAACTGCAGATGCTGGAGAATCCGAGACAACAAGGTGCAGAGCTGGATGAACACAGCAGGCAAAAATTTTTCTGATGAAGGGTCTAGGCCTGAAATGCCAGCCTTTCTGCTCCTATGATGCTGTTTGGCCTGCTGTGTTCATCCAGCTCTGCACCTTGTTGTCTCTCATTTCCAATCACCGTGTCCAACAATGCATTATTTCTCCTTTGATTGACGCATGCTGCTTTAAAAAATTCTCCTGAACAAAATCTAGGAACACTTACCCCTTGCTGTCCCTTACACAACATTATAGTGTATTGTAATAGCTTCCTGGCTGCTAAAACACAGAGACTGTTAACTGGGCCAAACAGTAAGGGATGCTGGGTACATTAGCCAAGTAAAGCTCAGAAATCACAAAACCCACATACCAGACACAGTGCAAATATAGCAGTCAGGTGCTAATGACATTAGCATAATCTAAAAAGCAGCAGTTACTCTGGACAGACATAGCGCAACAACTTATCCACTAATCAAAGGAGAGCCCAGACAGAAAGGCACTGAGTCCTGCTACACAAAGAAACTAACAGTAGCATGCCATCTAAATGATTGACTCTTGTTTCCGACAATTAAATATATCTCCCTGATTGGCCAGAACTATAGAAAGTTCCAGAAACCATTGAAAAGGTACAAAAATAAGGCTCACCTGCAGACCGCTCTCTTGGAACAGCTCTTGGAACAGCACTTGGAATTATCTGAGGCCTTCTGAGGAGACCAACATGGCAAGAGATAGAGACCAGCTAACCATCTAGAGAAAGAGGAAGAAAGCAGTTTCAGAGATAGAGCAAATGTGTAAAGCTACAAGAGACTTTGGAAGTTTTGTAACTTTAAGGGGCCAAATAATATTAAAGATTAGTTTAGTATTAAAGATTATTATAATGTTGTTCCTAATAAAGTTGGGACTTCTTTGTATTAGTACCAGGTTGTGTTCATTTGATTTGACCACTTTGGTATTGTGGGACCCTAGGCAAGTTCATTCATAACGTTCTGATTGGAGTTGTCAAACTTGTTCTAAGGAGTGACTAGAGAATAGTATACGTAGACACAATCTATAATTGGATAATTGACTACTCCATATAACTACACTATAATGCCAGCATTGCTCTGTAGCTTACCCCGCAGATTTGTCCCTCTACATCCTTCATACTAGTTGGTGGTCAATAGATGGCACCGAGCAATATAATTGCACACTTCTTGTTCATTGGCTCGTGTCAAGTTGTTTCTGTCCTTCAACCTTCTGGGAAATCCTTTTTCTTCAGCACTGCAACATTTTCATAACCAATACTACCACACCTGCTACTTTCCTTCTTGTTCTTAAAAGCTTTTTTTTAACAGGTATATTTACCATACAGTGCTGGCATTTCTTGAACCAGGTCTTTGTTATCACCACAACGTTATATTTCCAAATGTAATCAGCGTGAGTAAAGAATCACAGAAGTGTTATGGCACAGAGGAGGCCATTTGACAATAATAAGTGAGCTGAAAGTTGCCCTTAGTCCCATAGACCTCTCTCTCTCATTAGACAGAGACCACTGGTGGTGAGTTTAATTTGAGGGTTACTGTGTTGCAGGCTAGTGGAGAGGTTGAAGAGGATATAGCTTTCATATTAATCTCAATTGAGACAAGAATTGAACCCGAGATAACACAGTACGGAGCTGGAGGAACATAGCAGGCCAGGCAGCATCAGAGGAGCAGGAAAGCTGATGTTTTGGGTCGGGACCCTTCTTCAGCTTGGCCTGCTGTGTTCTTCCAGCTCCACACTGTGTTATCTCAGACTCCAGCATTGACAGTTCTTACTATCTCTGAAAGAATTGAACCCATTTTGTTGGCATCACTCTGCCTTGTAAAGCAGCTGTTCGGTCAACTGAGCTAACTGACTTGCTCAATGTTCATGATGTGGAGGTGCTGGTGTTGGACTGGGATAGACAAGGTCAGAAGTCACATGACACCAGGTTATAGTCCAACAGGTTTATTTGAAATCACAAGTTTTCAGAGTGCTGCCCCCTCATCAGATGAAGACTTTTCCTGATGAAGGAGCTGTGCTCTAAAAGCTTGAGATTTCAAATAAAGCTGTTGGACGCTAACCTGGTGTCATGTAACTTCTGACCCGCTTAATGTTCGTGGAGAGTTCTCTAATTTCTCCGCCCTACTCTTCTGAATCAGATAATTCAGATTTGAATCCTGTTTGATGAGGACCCACTGTTATTGTTCCCAAGGAAATGTCCATTCTAATCCGTGACTCCAAGCAATTTTGTTGGCCCAGGGGCTTGCAAGGAACTTACCACTTCGTACATTAGACTGCACCTACAAATGTGTCACTGGCATTGCCTATTTGTACTGGCACTCTGATTACTGCCATCTCACTTTTAAATGGAAAGCCATGACATCCACTAATTTCAGGCAGAACTCCATATTAATATGCAAATCTGAATCTAATGACTGAAAAAGAACACTTTTCCAAAATTTGAAATACAAATATCTGGAGTCTATATGGATTGTTATTGGCAGACATAAGCAAAAGTATTCAAAAGGACATCTGGTGCCTTATAAAAAATTCCAAATCAGGATAGATTGAATATTTAAAGTATCTTCAAAAATAAATTTGTTGGCTAAGAGACAATTTAGGTCATCTGAAGGCACGAAAGGTATGAAATAAACATAAATATTTTTCCCCGATTTACATTGAAATGCCTTTACTGATTTAAAAATCAATGTTAAATGTTTGTTTATTGTTCAACTATTTATTGCTACGTATTATTGATTTTTTGAATTGTATGTCTCTTTATTGGATTGTTTTATGACAATTGTAGTTCATTTTGAAGAATTCTGTGCTAGTCAATGCGATTGATATAAGTGCTGGAAAAGTATAATGTCTTCTCCCAATCTTTTTCAGCCAGTATCAGCATCATTCAAATCAGCTACAGCACCATTTATAAGTAGGATACAGGTCCCTTGGCATTTCCTTCTAGAAATACTTTATCCCTGGTCTCTAAGTGGGACTGTCACAGTGTGGACCCAAACATTATAATGTTATGGTTTTAAACTTGCAATCATTGCCAGCTGAGTTTGAGACTTCCACCTTAATGGCCTGAGATGGACTTGAAGTTAATTCCTTTTGTATAGTTGCTATCTACTGTCTTTCTGATGTACATGTAACCCAATCATTTATCATGGCTAGGCAGTCGAATGCAAGTGGTTGTGTCTTCCTTCTGAATGGGCATTGTAATCAAAATCTCAACAAATGGCAGTATAGTAGCTGTCCAAAAGGGAGTGATTTATTTTATGGTGGTTTTATTGCAAAATGGTTCATTCTGAATGTTTCTCTGAGGAAAATCATGATGGAGTGTGGCCCTTTTATTGCAAGTGACTGTAACACAATCCATTGCATTTGTAAATGCTCAGTCTCTTTGTCCTGTTTAACAATCTCTAATTTATTGCTCTGTAAATGTTCTAATTTACGCGAGCACCATTTCAATAAAAGAAATCAGACCAGCTCGGTGTTGAAACATGGGATTACAATGGACAGTTAGCCCAGAACCCTGACTGCACTGTGCCCAATTCGTAGATGTAATACACTTAAGCATTCAAAATGGAAGGTGGGATGCATACACTTTAACTGTTCTATCTTGATTGATGGGACAGCCCAGCACAACAGCGTAAATTAAAGCTGAAGCATTTGCAACTATCTTCATAAATGCTGACTGGATGATCCATCTTGGCCGCCCCCAAAATGTGCCACCATCATAAATGCCAGTCTTTAGCCAATTTGATTTACTCCACATGATATCAAGAAATAGTTGGAAGCACTCGATACTGCAAAGGCTGTGGGCCCTGACAACATACCAACAATTGTAATGATGACTTGTGCTCCAGAACCTGCTGCATCCCTAGCTAAGCTATCCCAGTACAGGTACAATACTGGCCTCTACCCGACAATGTGGAAAGTAGCTCAGATACCGTTTGTGCACAAAAAGCAGGTCCAATCCAATCTGGCCAAATCCCATCCCATAAGTCTACTCTTGGTCATCAGTAAAAAGATGGAATGTGTCATCAACAGTGCCATTAAGCAGCACTTGCTCGGCAATAACCTGGTCATGATGCCCAGTTTGGGTTCTACCAGGGCCACTTAGCTCCTGACCTTATTACAGCCTTTGTTCAAACATGCAAAAGAGCTGAATTCCAGTGATAAGGTGAAAGTGATAGCCCTTGACATCAACACCATATTTGACATTCAATAGTGTTACCTTTACTGAATCCCCTGCAAACAATATCCAGGAGGTTACCAATGAATAGAAGTGATCTAGCCATATAAATATGTTGGCTACAAGAGCAGATCAGAAATACTGTAGTGAGTAACTCCCCTCCTGACTCCCCAAAGTATGTCAAGCATCTACAAGGCACAATTGAGAAAAGTGATGGGATAGTCCCCACTTGCCTGAAGGAGTGCGCTCAAACAACCTTTAAGAAGTTTGACATCATCCAGGACAAAGCAACCCATTTGATTGGCACCACATCCACAAGCATCCACTCCCTCCACCACTGACTCTCAGTAGCAGTAATATGTACCATTCACAAGATGCACTGCAGAAATTCACCACATATCCTTGGACAGTACCTTCTAAGCCCATGATGCCTTCCTTCTAGAAGGACAAGGACAGAAGATTTTTGGGAACAGCAGCAATTCCATGTTCCACTCCGAGCCATTCACAATCCTGGCTTGGAAAAACGTCGCTATTCCTTTGGCGTTATTATGTCAAAATCCTGAAATTCCCTTCTTAACAGTACTGTGGGACTATCTACAGCGCATGCCCTGCAACAATTCAAGAAGGCAACTCACCACCACCTTCTCAGGGGCAACAATAGATGCTGGCCCAGTCAGCAACACCCATATCCCATGCGTGAATTTTTAAAAATGCACTGACCTAATGGAACAGGCTGCTCAGTAGTTATCCTGGATGCACACCTGAAACTGCATTAAGCCATTGTATACTTGGTGCCCCAATGCTTCTTCCACCTCACTTTGAGCAACTGGATTGAGAAACAGCATACTATCACTTTCTTCAGACTCTTAGACCTAACACCCAAATGAATTAAACAATGTTTTCATTTAACTTACTGTGGAATCTCTAAGACATCAGAGCAGAAGTAAGCCATTCAGCCCATCGACTCTGTTCTACCTTTCAATGATCATGGCTGATCTGATTGCCCTCAACTCCACTTTCCTGCATTTTCCTTATAGTCCTTGAAACCCTTGCCAGTTAAAAATGTCTATCCTCAGCCCTGAATATACGTAATGACCTGGCCCTGACAGCCCTCTGCAGTAAAGAATTCCACAGATTCACTACAATCTGAGAGAAGAAATTTCACTTAATCTCTTCCTTATTCTGAAATATGCCCTCTGGGTCCTAGATTCTCCCACAAGGGGAAACAACCTTCCTACATCTACCTTGTCAAGTACCCTAATGATCTTTTACGTTTCAATGAGATTGCATATCATTCTTCTAGATTCCAATGCGTACAAGCCAAACCTACTCAACCTCCCCTTATAAGACAATCCTTTTAAACCTGGTATAAGCCTTGCGAGTTGTCTCTGGATTACCGCTAATGCCAGTGGATCATTCTTTAGATAAGGAGCCAAAAACTGTTCACAGTATCCCAGCCATGGTCTGATTAATCCTTGTATACCCCTGCAAAACCTCCTTTCCTTTATTCTCCATTACCTTTGAAATAGAGCAGAACATTCCATTTGCCTTCCCTATTACCCATTTTACTCGGGTGCAATTTATTTTTGTGATTCATGGATAAGCACTCCCAAATGCCCCTGTTCTGTAGCAATTTGCAGTCTTGCTCTATTTAAATAATAGTTAGTTCCACAATTCTTCCTGCCAAAGTGCAGAGCCTCCCATTTTCCCACACTTGCCAAGTCTTTTGCCTACTCGTTTAACCCGTCAATATCCTTTTGCAGACTCTTTGTGTCATTCTTACCACTTTCCTTCCCACCTATTTTTTCATTTGCAAAGTTGATGAATGTATTTTCAATTTCATTCATTTGCCCCATTCACTTTCATCTTTCAAGTTATTAATATATATTATAAATAATTGTGACCTCATCACTGATCCCTGTGGCACTCCACTAGTTAGGAGCAAGAATGTCACTTCTGACTAAAATGCCGACTGCTCTCGCCATTGCTTGTCTCTGCCTCCTAGTTGTTTATCTCCCTGGGCCTTCCTGAGGCCCTTTGCTAGCATCCAAATAACAAGTTCTATGGGCTATTAAATATACGTGCAACACGTTAGTACTTTTTTAATGAAGCCAGCAAATCAATAGAATATGGTTCCACTGCTGGCCTCATTAAATTTGTGCTGAATGCACTGCTTTGAGATCACACATTGAATCAGGTCTGATTCAAGTTCTAGGCCTTAGAGTTTTGAATGGTTAACAACTGAGACATTATTAATGACATTTGCATAAGTGGAACACACACGTAAATAAAGACTATGACAGTCATTTTCAGCCCTTGTTACTTTTACTTTATTTTCATGCTTATTTTGCTTTATGTCAATGCTCGTAATAGATGAGCTTGATGAAGTATTTTATGCCTTATGCTGGCCCCCACAACCTGTGCCTAAATGTTAATTGCACAGACAAATTGCCACTTCAGAAATTATTCCAAGCATTTTTAAGAAGCTGGTGGTGATGTGGATGTTAGTCTGTTCTGTAATATATTAATTGCAAGCAATAACCTGCAATATTGCTTGGTTTCACTAAGTATTGTTTATTGAATTGATCCTATTTTGGAAAAATGTTTCAAGAGATGCAAATGGGATTCAATTCTCAAAGGCTTCATCCACCAATTGAGACTGTTAGAATTGCAGAGTGCCTTAAATTGTGAATAGCACAGGTGTTTGCCATCCACTTGACATTTTTTTCTGCAACATCAAATCTCTGTAAGCTACTTTAGCCTGATAGTGTTATTGAAGCTGAGATGAGCTTAGCAACACTCAGTTCTGTCAGGGATAGAATTCACCTGTGTGCAGAGATACTTATGGAGGAAATCTTTGAAATATGGTAAGAAAACACAAAGAGAAAGAGACCAAACTATCTCTTAACAGTGGAAGCAACCTAGCCCTGGGCAGGATCTGGCATATGTGACTATTGCCATTTGTGAGAGCTGACATCTGCACCTGGGAAGGTTAGCCACTGTGAATGTATTCTGTAAATGGGTGCATTTAACTGTAGTTCAAGTGGCTGCTTCTGTAACTTTAACCTGGGAATGACACGTTAGTGGTACTCAGGTTCCCAGAAATCACATTTAAGACCGCTGTTGGATAAGTTTCCTGATACAGAAATGACCATTACCCTGGGGATCATTCGTAGATTAGGTGCATCTTGCCCTAATCTGCCATGTCTATTTCAGGACACATTTCATGTTTGACAAATCTTCTCTTCATATCTTGAGGCTGACAGCATCAAGTGGCATTATGGACTTGTTATTGTGTTCACCTGCCCATTTTGCGTTTTATTGTGCACAAAATTGGAAAAGGCAAAAAAAAAGGGGTGGATTAGTTGTCAGGTTATTCGTTTCCAATATTGACAGTTTGGACTATAGTATTGCCTCCAAAGCTCAGACTTTTTGAAACCTCTAATCCTCTTTTGGGGTATTATCTGATAAAGTATGCCATCAAAAGGTTCATGTTATTTATCTGCAGATAAATGTTGGAGGTGGTTGTTGTGAGGAGAAAGATACGAACTAAGAGCTTAGTGATTTATCCTGAAGCCCTTTCCAAGAACAACAAACAATGTTCTAACACTGGGATTCAATCCATTCCAAACTCATTGTTGCACTTTCTCTCAAGTCCAGTGAACCAGTTAGTTTAACAAAAATAGAAAGTTAATGCTCAGTTACCTTATTCCTGATTATTTTAAGTTAACATCTATTCTTTAAGAATTTTAATAGGAAATGACAGGAATTTTTTTCTCCAAGTTTACCTTGAAGGATGGTCATAATGTCCCATCACAGTAATAATACGTGGTGTTCTATATGTATACACGGCATTCTGAAATTTTCTTACAATTGCTCCCATTCCTCTTCAGTAATTTTATTGGATGTAGGAACACAGGAATAGGATTAACCACTTCTGCCATTTTAAGTAGATTGTGTTTGATCAGTATCTCAAGCCCATTTAATCTACCTTTGCTCCATTCCACTTAAAACTGTTACTTTAACAAAAACATGAACCTGAGTTTTGAATCTGTTCTAGTCTCAGCAGCCTTTTTGAAGGAATGGTTTCCAGTTTTCTTTTGTGAAGAAGCATTTCCTGACAGCATCCCTGAATGGATTGGCTCTTAATCTTCTGTCCCATCAGAAATGGTCTTGCTCTCTCGCTCTCTCACCAAATCCTTTTATCTTAAACTCCTCGGTTAGAAGTGCTTATGCTGAAAATTTGCAATCAAATTTCTCCTTGTGTAACATTAATCATGCACTGTATGATAACTTGGCATGATATTAGTTGGCTATTTTGGGGCACATTATTAAATATAATTTTGAACATCTTAGCATGTAGTTTGCATGCTTTATCCAACCTTTTTTTTCCTATGCTAATATCAAGACAGCATCTAATTCTAATGATAATTGAAGTACTTTTTTATATTTATTCAACAATAGCTCAGATCTTTTGTACTAATGCATTTTTGCACCACATCAAAAAAACTCCTGATTAGATGTTATAATATTTTTGTAGATGACTGACCCCTTAAACTAAACAAAATATACAGAGCTGGAGTCTTTATTTTAATCTAAACCACTTTAATACCATGCTTGGGGTGGGTGTTGGTTTTGCTCAGTTGGTTTGTAAAGCAGTGTGCTGCCAACAAGTGTGGGTTCAATCACTGCACTGGCTGAGGTTACCATTGTAGGACTCTCCTTTTCAACCTTTCCCCTCGCCTGAGGTATGGTGACGGTCAAGTTAAATCACCAGCAGTCGTCTCTCTAATGAGAGAGCAGCCCTATGGTCTGGTAAGACTATGGCAACTTGATGTGACTTCAACACAATGCTTCTGTACCAATGATCATACCTCCCACTTTAACTATGTTGCTGAGAGAATGTTTGCCCTTGTGGGAGAGTCTAGGGCCAGAAGGCATAGTCTCAAACTAAAGACGTGCCAACTTAAGACTGAGATGAGGATGAATTTCATCAGCCAGAGATTTGAGTGTTTTGGGAACTCCTTGTCACAGACAGCTGTGGAGACTGAGTCCTTGCATATATTGAAGGCTGAGATAAATTCTTGATCAGTAGGGAAATCCAGGGTTATGAGAAAAATACAAGTGAATATGAGGAATGTCAGATCAGCCATGACCCTATTGAATGGCAGAGCAGACTTGAGGGCCTAATGGCCTACCCATGTTCCTATTTGTAATGGTCTAATTAAATAAAATTGGCTGAAGTTTAAATAAAGACTGAAGGAAATCTGATTGCTTTAGTGAATTGCTGTTTGTTGCAATCACCACAGAAAATGATCTCTTTTTAAAAAAAAGTGTTCAAAGTTCCCATTATACTTTTAAAAAGCTGAAAAATGACAAGGTCATATTTTAATACCTTTACTATAAACACCATACTGAAAGTTGTTGTCTAAACACATGTTTTTAGGCAAAGACTTTAACCCACCAATCAGAACTTCTCCCTTTTTACTTTCAGCACAACCAAAGATGCCACTCTTCACATTGTCCTTTAAAGTATTACTGCAATTCTCCCAGAATCAGGCCAATGTGATTCTTAGCTCTTGGGTGTTTACTTTTGATTTTTTTTCTTGTCTACCTAGAAACATTTAACTTCAGACTCTGCTATGGTAAGAGGTTTCCTGGAGAATTCTCCCTCTAGCTAAAGCTAGGCAAATCTTCCAGCTCCAACATAACATACCATGAATTTAATATTTCCTTTTTGAACACAAGTTTCCCATCTACATTCATTTGTACTGAGCCATAGTGTCATGCTTCCTATTTATAATCTCCCCCTCGCAAATCCCAACAGGTTTGTCTGTGAGTCCCAATCCTTGTCTGTGAGTTTTCATGGTACCTTCGAAAACTTTCCCTTTTTCAAAGGCCATTTCTGTGGCAATATGAATCACATGAGCTTGGTATGAAAAGGTAGAAGTACTGATTAGCTATCCTCAAGACCTCATTACTGTGTTATCTTAGGGGGAAAAATAAATTGATTAAAGCATTAACTGTTTATAACCTCTACCACCTAGAAGGGCAAGGACAGCAAGTACATCAGAATATCACCATCTAAAAGTTCCTCTCCAAACCATTCAGACTTGGAAATATATCACATTTCCTCCAGTGTCACTAGGTCAAAATCCTGGAACTGCCTCAGTAATGGCATTATGGGTATACCTAGACGAAATGTACTGAAGCAGTTCACCACCACCATTTTAAGGACAATTAGGGACTGGAAACAAATGCTGGTCCAGTCAGTAATGCCTACATCCTGTGAATGAATAAAACTCCTACACTTTCCTGGTATTTTGGAGTCTCTTAGTCTATATGCTGTTAACACACAGGCTACTACCATTATCTCCAAGTGCACCTTCTTCCCCAGGAAAACAAGCTGGCCTTCCTTTAATTCTTAACAATTAAACCGCCTGAGCCTGCTGCCAAAAAGACTCTGGAACACATCACATAACCCCCTTCATTTAACCTCACGTTAAAGACACAGTCCCAAAGCATTGTAACCTTTTAAACCTCAATTGTTTCCTCTAGGGAAAGAGAGCATCTGAAAGAAAACATGGACATCAAACTTTATTTGTGAAATAGGAAGTAAAATTAGATTTGTGGTTCATGCTCATCATTTACAAATGATTGAATAGGCACATTTACATTGTTACTAGTTTAGCCCAGATCATGGAAGAGGACCATCAATATACAGGTCCTGCCAATTAGTCTGCCAAGTTTGCCTTCTTAGGCCAGATATTTTGCCAAATCAGGTTGGCTCAGGAACTCTTTTAAACAGGACTGCTGTTTGAAGGTTGAATTCACAACCACATCACTGGGATTTCATGTTTTGAGGATGGCCCTTTAAGAGCATCAGCTGGTTCAGATCACAAGCCCAAATCCAGCACTCCTGATCTGATTAGCTCCATTGCAGAGATTGGCATGGCATCCGAGAGCTAGATGTTGTGAACCACAGTTGGCATGAGGTACCCTTTTGGATTGATAAGTTTAAAAATTCCTCCTCATGCTCCCCACCATGCCAAAGGATGTCTGTCCTCCCACCCCCATGGCCCATCACAACCCCCCTAGAAAGTTCCACTAATGCGACTGACATGCTCATTCATAATCTATCTACTCTGTAGAAGCAGTGAATGCTATGTAACAGTTGATGTATAAGAAAAACTTTCAAAACACTGATTAATTCAGAAGTTTCCCCAATGTTTCCATTCACTATAACGCTACAATGCTAACAAATTTTCAGACCATTTAAAGTTTCACTAGCTGAAACCACAAAAGCACTTGAAATCATTTAATCTTCTGTAAGTTAACATAATGGAAGTTCTAGCAGAGATCAGGCAGTCAGGGTGGTCAGTCAACTAGGGGTTTAGGTGTTTTAACAATCTAATGGTTGTCTAAGTTCTCAGCAAGGAATACACATAAGGCTTCCTTTTGTGTCTTGGAGGTGCTGCTCAAGTTTCAAATTTGATTAGACTAGCAGCATTTGGAGCTTGCCTACCATCCTTAATTGGAGAACTGACTTACTGGCTGCCTGTGTGAAAATCACCCAATGTGTTCCACTGTCAGCAGGATCTGAGTCATGCCCCAACATCAAAGCCACGAAGCCTGTGGTAAAAGGGTGGATTTTAAATGTTACTGAATTAAAAAAGTCAGAGACAAATTGGCTAGAGTTACTGAACCCATCAGCCAAATGTTGGTGGTGGGCATACTTTTAGATACATTAAGCTAGGAAAACAAGAGAGTTGATATCCACAATACAGTTAGTCAAAAGATTTTTGATAAAGTACAGCAGAATAAACGTGTTAAATGATAACAAGGTGTAGAGCAGGATGAACACAGCAGGCCAGGCAGCATCAGAGGAGCAGGAAAGCTGATGTTTCGGGTCTGGACCCTTCTTCAGAAATGGGGGAGGGAAAGGGGGCTCTGAAATAAATAGAGAGTGGGGAGGCAGTGATAGAAGGTGGATAGTGGAGCAGATAGGTGGAGAGAAGACGGACAGGTCAAGGAGGCGGGGATGAAGTTCGTAAAGATGAGTGTAGGTAGGGAGTTGGGATGGGGGTTGGTCAGTGCGGAGGGAGGGGCGGGTAGGTGGGAGGGAAGAAGAACATGTCAAGGAGGCAGGAATGAAGCTAGTAGGTAGGAAGTGGGGGTGGTGGTTGCTCAGTGAGGTGGGAGAAAAGATGGACAGGTCAAGGAGGCGGGGATGAGAGGGGGTGCTGGTTTTGGGATGAGGTCAGTGGGGGAGAGATTTTGAAGCTTGTAAAGTCCACATTGAGACCATTGGGTTGTATGGTTCCTAGGCGGAATATGAGGTCCTGTTCCTCCAGTTTTTGGGTGGCATCGTTGTGACACATATAACACATAATAAATGTGTTAGCAAGACTAAAGGAACAGTGGTTTCATAGATGCAACAATGCCTAAAGGACAGAAACAGAGGGTTGTGAATAATCATTTTTCAGATTAGAGGAAGTATACAGTGATGTTCATGACATTCAGGATTGCTGCTCTTTTTGTTATACATTAATGACTGGAACTTCGAGTATAGGACGCAATTGTAAAATTTGTAATTGACATAAAACTCGAAGGCAGATAACAATAGGGAAAAAAAGACAATCAAATGTGTGCACTTGCCAAACATATGCTGATGAAAGTCAGTGCAAAAAAAGGAATGATGTGATATAATTTTGATGGGAAGAACAAGGAGAAATAAAATGAACTAAATGACACAATTTTAGAGAATAAAATAGATTCAGAGAGCCGGAGTGAGTATATATTACAGATTAACCGAGCAATTAATAAAGCATATTGAAATGTAGTAAGTAGAGGGATAGAGTACAAATGTTGTACTAAACCACTTTAAACACTAGTTTAGCCCCAACTGGAGTATTGTGGCCATTCTGCACCTTATGTTTTGGGAAGGCTTTGGAGAGAATACAGAAGAGATTGTTGAAATTGTTTCAGAGATGCGAGATTACAGTTGTGTTGAGAGACAGGAAATGTTGGGATTGTTGTCAGAGAAAAGAACGCTAACTGAAGATTTCTTGGAAATGTTTAAATGAAGGAGTATATTTAGGAAATAAAGAGAAACATTTCAGGATACTGAAGGGTCAAGAACAAATAAGCACAAAGTTAAAGTGATTAGCAAAAGGAGGTGACATAAGGAAATACATTTTTATGCAATGATTAGTTAAGATTTGGAATACACTGCCCAATATAGGTGGATACAGATGTGAACTTGATTGTTTTGTAAAAGACTAGTGCTGACTCAATCATCTGAAAGGCCTCCTTCTGTGCTGTACTGTTCAATGATCCCATGAGAGGATTGAGCAAAGAACGAAGGAGTGAGACTCACTGAATAGCTTGACTAAAGAATCAGCAAAGGCACCATAGGCTGAATGATATCCTTCTTGTCCTGCATCAGTCTACGTGCCAATGTGAGATCTGCTTGAATTGGACAGTCTGATGGCTGTGTTTGTAGAGAAATATTTCTCCCATGATCCATTCCAAACAGTTTTAGTTTTGGATATCTGTGAAGAGATGATCAGGTTTGTGATGAACACTTGAATAAATTTCACTATAATAGTACCCTTCTACTACATTTGACTTTGCATGTTACGACTTTTGTGATGTTTAACGTTATCCAGGTATCTGACATTTGAATGGCAGGAAGCATGAAATGATTGTGACTGGGTGTTGCTGTGGAGTTGTGATACTTGTTCGTTTTGTTTAGAGCTGTGGACAGAAATGACTGTTAATTCCTATCGTTATGTATTTGTTGTTTCTTGACCCACCCAAGATAAAAATGTAAATTAGGAATGTTAAAAGGAAATTTGGCTGAAGTTAAGTTTAGAGCTCACTTTTGGGCTGTGAAACTTTTCCAAGGTGAATATCAGCTATTAATAATATGTTGGGAGCTGGGGAGTGAATAACCATGCCTGTTCCAAGGAAACTTCATGTTGCCTACTAATGATAACCTAATTGTAACGGTCCACAGCCCAGTCAGTACAGAATACATTGTTGCCATCTGCACGCCCCAGTAGGAATCCAAATTCACATGAGGTTAACGACACCTAAACCATTTTAACCATTAATACTTAGAGCCTGACTGTACCTTTTAAAGGTGAGGTGTGATGTGGCTGCAATAGGGGCAGGAAGTAGTGAAAAAAATGTTATGGACCAGGAGGAAATTAGAAAAATGGCACAATGGGCCGGACAGAGTGCCTAAAATTCTCTGAAGCAGTGCTGGAAACCTTGGTGCAGGTAGCGCACAGGAGGAGAGAGACCCCCTTTCCAAATGGGGCCCAGAGATCATCCAGACAGATAATAAGAAGGTGGTGTTAGCTTATAGCTGTCACAGTCCATGTCAACAGTTAGCCATGAGGACCTGGATGCAGAGCTGTGAGATATTTAATGAGTTCACACGAGTGTTCAAAATCAGTGATAACACTTCATAGGTCATTTTCTTATAAATGAACCACTTGCTTCATATCCTGCTCTATTCACCACATCACTTTCATTTGCCTATCAACAATCTCCCATGGCTCACATTCAGAGTTTCGATTCATCTTCACACACATAGCTGTGCTGCATCATCCAGATCTCATGCCTTACAACTGTGGGACAGGGACGTCTTCCAAATACACTGCACCACTCATCAACACACTTCATCCTCTTTCTCTTGCCAGATAAGGTGGTACATAATTAGAAGCAGCAGCCTAACTGGGAAGAAACAGGTTTCATGGAGAAGGCAGGGTGAGCGATTTTTGATGCGGGAAAGACTGAGGCAGTGATAGAGATGAAGCTTTTGAGGTTGACGGAGGTATCTATTAATCCACATCCCATTTCCATTCAACAATGATTTAACAGTTGAAGATGTAGAGTGGAAGTTGGTATATCGTGGATTTAAACACTGCCAATTCACTAATAGGGTCTCATGCCTCCCTTTCCTCAGTCTAAATCTTCATTTTGTTTGTGAACAAAAGGGGTTTTCTCATTAAAAGTCATTACTGATAGAAAAGTTTCCTCTTGTTTGGGCTAAGGAGCCATATGATCAAATTCATTGTGTTCCTCTGCTCTAACTGAACACATTTGGAAGTGAAACTAGCCTCTCATATTGGAAGCTGTCACAGCTGAACCTCATGGCCTGCCTTTCTTACCAGCCTTCCGTCAGGAGGGGAGTATTCCAGAGCAAGCTATCTCCTCTGTTAAAGAGTCTATAACTGTGGCTGAGAGCATTGAGGGGAACCAATCATGGGAAAAGCCATTTCTTGACCTATATAAAGAGGTGGATGAACTGAAAAATTTTATCTCTTTTGAGATGTAATATTTCTCATAAAATCTGTGTAAAATGCAGGGTTCCTAGCCTTAGGAGTTCAACTGTGATACAGTGGGGCTATAATGTGGCTTCACTTCTCAGAATCCAACATCTGTCTTATGTTGGACTTACAGCCATCAGCATAGATACTGACATTTTGTGTACTTTAGAAGATAAAAGTAGTATCTGCACGTGTTCAGTCACTAGGTAGAAGTGGGGACAGTTAAGCCAAGGAGAAGTGTGGGTGTTATGTTCAAAAGATAATAAAAGTGACTTCTTACAAAATTGGCATCTCATGTTGAGTTCAGAAGGTGGTTTATGATATCATCTGACTTATTTGATTCGATTGCTGTCATGTCATAATCTCAGCTATCCATTATCTGAGATAACCATACCCATTGTGACTGTGCAATGTATTCCAGCCGCAGTGTTTCCTGTAAATATTTCTGAATAAATCTGCAATAATCATTGGGAGTTAGTTTTATCTTCTCTGCCTCAAAAAATTGGCTGCTTATTGTAAAGTCTGTCAGATATTCATATTTTTGATGTTAATGGGAGGAGAAATGATTGGGTTCAACAATGACTGGGCAGTTTCTTCATTCAAATAACTGAGCAGGCAGAGAAGGTAAAAATGACGCTGCCATTATTCGAGTCACTCAGTAGGTAATGTTTGACTAGCCTGTGTGGGTCAAATAGCAGTGAGTGTTAACTGTTCATTGATTGTTTTTATTCATATGTAAGTAGTGGGCATTAGGTTCTAGTAATGCAGTGATCCTTCCCTACCTCTGGGCCAGAAAGTTCAGGTTCAAAAGGAAAAACAATTAAAATCTGCAAATGAAACAGATTGGTCCAACTCATCTTATATGTGTCAAAACAGAACTCAAGTTTGACCAGTATGTCTATTTCCAAGCATAATTGTCTTTTTTGCTGTTTTATTTCCCTCTCTCTGGATTTGTCCCATAACATGTCTGAACAGGTTGATTAAAAAGACCTTTGAAAAGACAGTTGGAATGACATGGATTTCCTACCTGCCATCTGCAAGTGACCAGAGCCCCTGGTGGGAGGCTCTCTCCACATGGATCCTCCTCTTTAACATCAAGGATTTGACACGTAGGGTGGTGCACACTGCTGACTTATGTAATTGAAAGTGAAAATGTTTCACAGACTCCCAAGCTGCCTGTATCTTTCACAGCCTTGAGGAGTCTGTGTTCCATCACTAGATGGGGTCTCCAAGATTGCTGCCCTTTCTAATTATCTGTAGGGTGACAAAACATCTTAGTTTTGTTTGCACTTCACCCCACACTCCTAATCTTTGGCTTACCTGGTTTGAAACAGGTTGGGGCAAGCAAATTGGAAGGTTTCCTCAAAGGTCTGGGGTACACCACCTCCCCCTCAAAACATTTTGATTTAAATTACCAACTAGATTTTCAGTAAGTGATAATGAGGAATCATGCAGACTGCACAAATGATAACTATCATCAGACACTTCGGTTCTACTTATGATTGCACAACAGTTGTATATTGAAGGAATGGAATCCCTTTCAGTTCAGGAAAATGCAGAATTGATACAAGATGCCTGCAAGGAAACACTCAGGACAATAACACGCCACACAGTGTGAAAGCCTGCAATCTGAGTAAATTCTTATGCTTCCTCTGCCTGTTTATGTATGGCAAAAGGAAGTGAAATAAAATGGTCTCTCTTAGTAAAGAGACCCTCAGTGAATTCCCTTTCAAAGCAGTATACTACAATTCATGTTTTCATCATCTTTTCAGGATCCAAAGATTTATAACCCTCTTTGAGAAAGAATACCTCCTCATCTGTTTTAAACGTGCAACATTTTTTTAAACCAATGACCTCTAATTTTAGATTGTCCTAGAAGAGGAAATATCCATTGCATAACTACACTTTAAAATCCCTCAGGATCTTGCATGTTTCAATCAAGTTGCCTCTATTTCTACCAAACTTCAGAGGATCTATGCCCAGCCCTGTTCAAGCTTTCCTCACGAGAAAACCCATTCCAGTTATTAGTCTGGTAAACCAACACATCAGGTGAGAATCATGTCCCATTATTTTGGGTGGCAGTCTTCAATAAATCTCCTTTCACAGAAGGAAATGCTGAGTTCTTTCCTGGTGACATTGGTGTTTTGCTGAAACTCCGACATCACTGAATCTCTGGACTGGGATGAGGGTACCAGGTGTCTCGGATGATAAACTGAGCTGCTGGCTGCTGGCCTAAGTTGATGGAAAAATCCCATGGCATGATTTTGAAGAAGAGTAGTGGTGTGATCCCTCTGACCTGGCCTTTGGCTATCCCTCAGTCAATATTTTATGACATTGCTGTTTCTGCGGACATGCTGAGCTTGCATTGGCTACCATGTTGTCTACACAACAACAATGACTTCACTTCAAAAGTCTGTATTGGTGGCAAAGCGCTTAGGATGTCCTGACATCCTGAGAGGTGCTATATAAATCTGAGTCTCTTGTAATATAATGAGATGGTGACATACCTTGCTATGTAATGTGGACATCAGCAGCCATATGAAAGAGAAATTATATTAAAATGTCTAAATAAAAGAGTTTGGAGAATGAGTCTTAGGGCAGTCATTCATAGGTAAAGGGTCAACATTACAGGCCTCAAACTACAAGAAGAGACCAGGAGAACTATCTCCCCAGTATGCAGAATGGAACAAGCACACAATTGTTGTTTAATGTTTTTAAGAAGATTTGTAGCTCTGGTTGTGGATGAGGTTGTAGACTTGCTCGCCGAGCCAGTGTGTTTGGTTGTAAGCATTTTGTCACCCTGCAAGGTAACATCGTCACTGCGCCTCCGGTGAAGGGTTTGTTCTGTCCCGCTTGTTATTTATATGCCTCGGTTTGTTGGGGTGGTTGGCATTACTTCTGGTTCTGTTTCTCAGTGGTTTATATATTGGGTCCAGTACAATGTGTTTGTTGATGGAGTTGGAGTTGGAGTTGGAATGCCAGGCCTCCAGGAATTCCCTGACATGTCTCTGTTTAGCTTGTGTTATTATGGATGTGTTGTCCCAGTCGAATTCGTGTCCTTCTTTGTCCATGTGTATTGAGACCAGTGAGAATTGGTCGTGTCTCTTGATGGCTTATGGTGTTCCTGTATCCTTATTGTCAGTTTTCTTCCAGTTTGGCCTATGTAATGTTTTCACAGTCCTTGCATGGTGTTTTGTATATTGCGTTAGTTTTATCGGTTGTGGGTATGGAATCCTTTACATTTGTCAGTAGCTGTCGTAGGGCGGTTGTCGGTTTGTGGACTACCCCGATATCTAGGGGTCTGAGTAGTCTTGTGGTCATATGTGATATGTCTCTGATGTACACAATTCTTGAAGCAACATAAATGAGAAAGTATCATCTTAAAATTTACAGCCAGGCCAATTGGTGAAATCAGAAGCACGTTATCACATAAAAGTAGTGGAAACTTGGAATTTTCTCCCTTAAAATTCATTGGATGCTGAGTTAATTCAAATTTTCAAGATTGGAAATTAGAATTTTGAAATTAAGGATATTGAGGAATGTGAAACACAGTCAGATAAAAGCAGTTGAGGTATAGTTCATCTATATTGAAATAGCATCTTCAACCCATTCCTAGTTTCACAACAATAGAGATATTATTAAATCACAATTAAACATATTTTGTGAATATTGCCAATTCAACAGTTAAACACACCAGACTAATTTAATTTTCCAATTGATCGAGTCCGTTTTACCATTACACTGTGTCAGCATAAGAAGTATTCTTTATAAAAAGTGTGTATATCAGATTCTTATAATAGTCTGAATTGAAGGTCATTTTTGAAATAGACCATTCTTTTAAAGTCCAATCTCCTTGATAATATTAACAAAAATCTTTAGGAGCAAAACTACAAAAATTATTCTAATTTTGGGAAATTATCACAATTGTCAAAAAAGGCTATATTTCATTAGTGTCTCCATTTTTTTAAAAGCATGCATTAAATTGTCCTTTAAGGAGAAATCCCCAAAGCTGCTGTTGGTTGGATACAATTGCTAATTCATAAAGTAATAGTAGCTCATTGAAAAACATGCAAATCATGATTCCTAATAAAGAACAAGTGGTTGAAAGATGAGGATTTGAACTTGGAAACCTGCTGTACGTCTCGTGTTTAGACAGTGATAGATCTCCCCCTACTGGCTAACACAATGACAGTCCAAGATTAGATCCACTGTGGACAAAATAACAATCTACTCTGAAAGCTTTCCTTGTAGAAATCCAGTATGTGTATTTTTTAATTGTTTAACTGATAAAAATAACTGACAATTCAGCCAGCAACCATCTTATTTTAAAATTTACAACAGTGAAAGACATTACATTCTCTTCTTCTGTACATTTTCATACACAAATACAGTACAATGTAGTCATTAACCTAGATTTTCTATGTTAAGACATGTTTAAATTTTTGCTTTATTAATATTGAACAAACTAAGGTCTAGTATGCCGCTTATAATGGGAGTACTTGCAGGAACTATCCAGACTTGTTTAGTCTGTGAATTTTTTTTGCAGCTTAGTTCCTGACGTATAAGGGCAGATAGTGGAATGGTAGAATTTTTTAAAATCACTGGATGGATCTTTGGGCTGCAAACATAAAGCTTTAAAGAAAATGTGCTATTTGTAATCAAGAAATTCCATGAATGTAATTAATTTGAGTCTGATTTTAAATATTGTCATGACAAGCTTTTTTTTAATACTATTCCGTTTCTTTGTGTAAACCTAATATGTGCTGATGAGAACAAATTCATTTTGTGACATCTGCAAAGATTTTGTACAATATTTGTTTTGTCATTTTCAGAGTAATTCCGAGTGATCATAGCTCACAGAACAAAATTATCCCTAATGTGACATAAATTAACACTAATATAATGACAAATAATTTTGAGTATCTACAGCTAGTGAGCACATTAAAATTAAAACATTAGTAAATGTTTTAGGCGTGACCTTTCCACTGAACTGGAAACTGGAATATAAATGCATTCTTTAGTAGAATTAGACATGAGCAAAACAGGAAAAGAAGTAATTAAACCACACTCACACACAGCTCTTCAAACTGGACAGAACTGAAAACTTATGGATGTCATCCTGACCCAATTAAAAGACATCAAACCAAAGGCAGTATGCAGTAAAATGAATGATACTTTTACTTTAAGTATAGCTTCTGTGCATGTGCAAAAGGGGTTATATCATGGTGGTGACAGATCACATGGAAATGGAACCTGAATCTGTCAGGTTTCAGAGAATTGGTTCTCTTTCTATTTCCTTTATGTAGCTCTTTTCCATTAAGGTTGTCGGTGTAAGCCACACATTATTATAAGGTGGCAATGGTGACTGGACCCACAGAACTGGAGCCAATGGCAATAGTAGCCCAAGGTCACCCCAGCTATAGTGCAATGTTATGGGTAAACCACAAGGCCAGCCCAGTAATGTGGACCCAGAGTGTGGGAAACAACTCAAGTGAAGATCAATGGTGGTAGGTGCCAGCGAGCAATGGACCTTGAGATCGATCTAGGTACTGAACTGTGGAAAGGGAAATTCTGTGCAGAAACTGAAAAATTTCTGGAGAAGGCCTATGGTGGTATATGTGCTAGCAACAAGAAATCGATTGGCCACAGTGAGAAAAAAACATTTTATAAAACTGAAAGTACTTACAGAAATGGGGAAGAAATCAATACTCAGAAAATCAACCAATTGCAAGTGAATGAACAGGGTGCCATGAAGGAACCTAACTGGCAAGAACACACACTAGATGGTTTTGCTGTCTAAGCTGTAACAAGAGCAAAGACAGAGACTGGGCATAACTGCAGCAGCAGCACAGAAAATTAAACATAACCAACAGTAGTGTGCAGGCATTCCAGCAGTAAGGTCACAGAGAGGAAGGATCAGCTCTTTCTGGGGAAGGCTGACTGTAAAATTTCACCTACCCTGAAAGATGAATTCTGGTATGCAGAAATTACAATAAATGGCAAGAAAACTAATTCCAAATTGATTACAGGGATGGATATAGTAATCCTTGTCGATGCTACACTGCAGTTGAGGCCAAAAATATTCAGTCCTCCATCAATGTTAGAGCCCAGGAAATGCAAAAATCGGAGTGAAGGGTCAGGAGCACAATTTGTCACACTGGAAGAGAAATTACAGAGATCCAGTATGCCAGTCTTAGTCATTGTGATTTGTTATTGAGCACAGTTGTTTGTACAGGCATTACATCTTCATCAGTTTAATGTGTCAAGGATAAGCTTCTACTGAGGACCCTTCAGTCCTGGCATTGCAAGAAGGTAGTGGAGACCCTTAGTGTTTCCCAGAACAGAGCTAGGGAGAAATAGTATCAAAGAAAGAGATGATCAGTCACCAATGTAAATTCCAAACCTTGGTTTGTTCTTTCAACATATAGTCACAGAGAAGGAAACAACCACTCAGGTCATTTCCTTACTGAAATTTGAAACTTTGGACTGTCCTACCCCTTTGGAATTTGGAGGCATTGTTCCTGAAAACTGGCCTGTCTTCTTTGAGGAATATCACTCTTTAACTTATTCAACAAGGGAATATGTAAAGCCATCAATATATTTCAAAGAGCCTGCCAAAGATATGTGATAATAGTAATTGCTGCCAGAGTTAGATGAAGAAATTCCTTCCAGTGAAAAAGGATCAACTATTACAAAGCAGAAAGAGCAAAACCTTTTACCAGTTCAAGCACTAATGAAACTAAGTGAAGCTTCAAATTTCTCTATCGTCAGCAAAGTGTGCACAAAATCGGAGATCTCTAGAATTATGGAATTAAACAGAAATCTTTAATTATGAAGGAAAGAGGTCTCAGAGTTTCAATGCTAAGTCATGATCACTGAAACTTCAGTCAGAGTGAATGGTGCCCCACCTGCATTGGCAGAAGCAGGTTGTATGCAATAGATCTTTACAATCATGAAGTTGTCACATTTATAGAAACACTTCAGTCCTCAGAAACAGCCTATCGAGAGATGGTTTAAGAAAATTGCAAGTATTTAATAAAAGCTATTCCAAAGAAAAAAAAGAGATCCTTTGATCAAAATTGGATAATACCATTATTCAACATGCAAAAATTGTCACTCTGCATAAATGGACACTGAAGACTGCAAAAGAAACTCGTCAGCAACCTGATAAAACACTGAAACGTTTTATTTCAATCTCAAAACTTGTGAGGTCAAATTGTTGAGCTTCCAGAGATGCAGAATCATCTGGCAAAACTTAAACTTGAGCATCAATATCAGCTCAAATACTTCGAAACTCAACAAGACATGACATAGTCTAACTCCCAGCAGAGGAGATTGATCTTTCAAATAAGTCTGCAGGGTCAAGTACAACATAAGAATTTCCTATTGCTCCTGGTCCAGCAGTTTATACAGCTATCGATGATGGTGTAGTTCTACTTTCTCATGGAGCTCCTCAGATGACATTGTCTCCACCTCAACAGCTTCATGACACGAAGTGTTGAAGTGATGTCACTGCCTGCAGAAAGAGCAGTTACAATCCTGGAAGTAATGGAAGGGGCATTGTTTCTTCACCGCCAGGATTGCCTTCAGGATGCAATTCATTCTTATTTTCATCACTTAGATTCATACTGGATCAGAGAGCAATGTAGAAGGAAGAGAGACTGAGGTCTAGGACATCTCTGAAGAGTTCCTCACGGTAGTGTCCTAGGCCTAAGCATCTACAGTTGGTTCTTCAATGGCCTTCCTTCCATTGTAAGATCAGAATTGGGGATATTTGCCAATGATTGCACAATGTCCAGCACCATTCACAACTCCTTAGAACTCAAGCAGTCTATGTGCAAATACAGGACCTGGTCAATATCCAGACTTAGACTGAAAAGTGGCAGTAACATTTATGCCACACAAATGTAAGGCAATGACCATTTCCAATAAGAGTCGATCTAACCATCTCCATCTGATATTCAATGATGTTACCTTTACTGAATGCTGCACTATCAACATCCGGAGGTTGGGCGGGTGTAGGGGGGGAGGTGGTGGTGTGGTGGGGTTCCTTTGACCAGAAATTGAATTAGACTAGCCATATAAATACAGTGGCTATAAGAGCAGGTCAGAGGCTTGGAATCCTGCAGAGAGTAACTCACCTCCTGATTACCTAAATCATGTCCCATTTACAAGACACAAATCAGGAGTGTGATGAAATACTTGTCACTTGCCTGAATGAGTGTAGCTTCAACTTCATTCAAGACCAACGCTATCCAGGGCTTGAACTCTCCTGTGTTCCTGCCCCCACCCCTACACACCAGGCCTTGTGATCTCATAGTCTGCAATTACACACAACCCTTTGTCAGCTACTAACAGTCTCCATTAACAGCTATTCACCTTCCTAGCTAGATCGCCATCCACTCCTTTGTCTGTCCAACTGCTCTTCTCTCTGGGCTCTATTCCCATCTATTGTTTACTCCTGACTCCCTCCCCCCACCCTATCTTCTGCATAAAAACCGACATTTTCCTAGCTATCATCAGTTCTGACAAAGGGAATCTGATTTTGCTTCACAGGTGCTGCCAGACCTGCTGAGTTTTTCCAGCACTTTATGTTTTTGTTTCTGATTTGCAGCATCCACAATTCTTTCGGTTTTTATTTACTATCCAAGATAAAGCAGCCCACTTGATTTGCACCGCACCCACAAACATCCTTCACCACTGATGCTCAGTAGCAGTGGTGTGTACAGTCCACAAGATGCAGCACAGAAATTCACCAAGACTCCTTAGACAGCACCTTCTAAACCCATGAACATTTCTATCTCAAAGGACAAGGGCAGCAGATACATGGGCAGACCACAAGCAGCAAGGTCCCCTTAAAATGACTCACCATCCTGACTCAGAAATACATCGCTGTTCATTCAGTGTTGTGGGTCAAAATCCTGGGACTCCCTCCCTAATGGAATTGTGGGTCTACCTACAGCACGCTGACTGCAGCAATTCAGGAAGGAAGCTCTCTACCACCTTCTCAAGGGCAACTATGGACAGACTATAAAAGCTGGCCCAGTGCAATCAACACAATATCCACACCCCATGAATGTTTTTTTGAAATGATCAATTCCTTCAATTTCTTTTTTAAGAGTCTATGATCATTTGAGTCCTGGGGTGTTCAATTTTGAATCTGTTCTTTTCTTAATTGATCTCCACTGATGTTACATTCAACCCTTTGTAAATGTCATAGCCCAATAGTCAGCTGATGCCATTCCTCTCCACTAAATGTAAGCTTCCAAAAAATGATAAGAAGCAGATAGCTGTTTATGTCCTCCCAGAGAATCAAGAACATCATTGGAGATTAGCCCTTCAACCGAAAGAAATTTTCGGGGAGAAAATGGAGTAAAGAGGAAAATGTTCATAGTTAAATGTTAAAAGTAAAAAGAGGTACTGTAAAAGAACTTGGAAGGGAGGTGTACAGTAAAGGAAATAATAGCTTTCCTCTAAGGATAGTTATTGAGAATGTGTGAAAGGTGCTCTGCCACATTGACTTGATCTCATGGCACTGGAGTATGGGTTCATAGAGCACCCGATAATGTCTTTCTTACCATGATCTGTATATGGATATGTTCAATATGTAGCTATTGACTCATAAGCGTGTAGGCCTCACATTACTACAGGAGTGTAAGTAAAGTGCAAAACATTAAGGACTAAATTCATTAGTCTCTGAAAATGGAACTCATAATGCACAATTACCCATGCTATTTCAATGTGGTGTATGCAACGAGCCAGGCTTGTGCTCTTTGCTCATTGCCATAAGCGTTTCATGAAGCCATGCTAACCATACTGTTGAGTTGACTGCATGTCTCAGGAGGAAGCCCAATAGTTTTAGACCCTATTGTAATTTAAATTTCAACTGTACGACTTAATGACAGCCTGTACCTCTCAATGAGGGGCATTGTTCTTGGTGAAGCAAGTCATATAACCATTTACGATGAAGAATGATGTAATTATGGCACAATACAGGAGTGAGAGAGCTTGCTCCATGGTTCTCAGATGTTACACTGTAAGCCTTGGTGAAAGATGTGTAAAATAGGAGAGATGTACTTTCTTCATTAGGGTTAGTGGTCTCTTCAAACACACAGAAGACAAAATACTGTGGATGCTGGAAATCTGAAACAAACACAGAGAATCCTGGAGAAACTCTCCAGTTGTGGCAGCGTCTGTGGGGAGAGTAAACATTTTGAGTCCAGTATGACTCTTCTTCAGAACTGGAGGAAGAAGAAAGAACGAAGAAGAAAATAAAGAGGGAACAATAGTGACAGGAGATTGCTGAGTTAGAGGAACAGACAGGCATTTCTGCAGCCATTGACATGGCTCCAGGATAATTTGTTGCGGTCCCTGCTGCCAAGGTCAAGGATATCACAGAGTTGTCTGCAGGACAGTCTCCTGGGAGAGAGTGAAACAGTGATAGGTCATGGACCACATTAGTATCGATGACTTAGATTGGAAGGGGAAGTGGATCTATAATCAGAATTCAGGAAGCTAAGTAGAAAATCGGAAAGCAGGATCTCAAATATAGTAATCTCTGGATTACACTCAGTGCTATGTGCAAATAAATACAGAAACACAAAGATATGAAAGATGAATGTGAGACTGGAAAGATGGTGCAAGAGGGAGGTCACTTCGACTTGCTCTAGGGTAGATGGCACCTATACGAGCTGGCTGGGTTGCACCTGCACAGATCTGGGATTGAGTTTCTTGGGGGCATTTGACGAGCACTGTGGAAGGGTTTTATTCTAACTTGGCAAGGGTGTGGGAACCAAGAGCAGATATTAGTGAAGAATATCAGGGTTCGTAAAGTACTTGGAGATATAGCCAACACTAGCAGAGAGCGTGGAGAGTTAATCGATGAATTTGGAGTAAGGAAGAAAGAAATGAAGTCTAAATCAGAGTCATCGTACGTGCACCTAATACCCAAAGTTAATAAGACTGGTCAGTCTCAGTCACAGCTTTTCACGTGGAAATATAATGCAGAGGCAATAACCGAAACTGGCTCAAATAAAGACAAGGTTGGGTGTTAAATATTTCTGGGGACAAGGTGTTCAGAAAATATAAATGAGGTGGCGGTGTTGATTACAGAGACCATTGGAGTGCTGGAGAAAGTGGAAGCCTTTGAGGGTCCAAGGACAGAATCAAATTGGCTAGAGTTAAGGAACAAAAGGCTACAATTACATTGCTACATCTATAGACTATTAAATAGTGGAAAGGATGTAAAGGAACAAATCTTCAGGGAAATTACAGAGAGCTGTAACCATTACAATGTAGTTATAATTGGAGGTTTAAATTACCCAAATATAGAGTTAGATACTGGTAGTGAAGGGCAGCAAATGGCAAGTGTTCCTAGATTGCATTCAGGAGAGTTTCCAATAACAGCATGTGTCCAATCCACCAGGAAAGGATGCACTGCCGGATTTGGTTCTTGGAAATTAAGTTGGCGACAGTGATCTTTGTATCGTAAGGTTTATGATGAGAGTGGAAAATGACATTAGTTAATTTAAAGTAAGAAAAGATATTTGGTCGATTTCAATAGGACAAAAATGGAGCTGAACAGAATAGACTGGTAGGTGCAAAAACTGTAACTGAACAATAAGCTACCTTGGCTGCAGTAGACAAATGATAGACTACGGTAGACAATCAAATCCAGAACTCCCTGGATGATAAAATAGATAGAAATGAACATAGGGAAAAAAGAAAGTTCTTTTATGACAGATGCCACATATATAATACAATTGAAAACCAAAAGGAATACAGAAGGTTTAGAGGGAAAGTGAAAAAAGCATATCAAGGAAGCAAAGAGAAATTACGAAAGTGGCACACAGTATAAAAGGGTATCCAAAGTATTCTATAGGCATAGAAATAGGAAAAGTGTGACAAAAGAAGGAGGAGGGCTCAATAGAGACTAAAAGATTTACACATTGAGGCAGCAGGCATAGCTGAATGTTAAATGAAAACTTTGCATCTGTCTTTAGCAAAGAAGTAGATGCTACCTAGGCCATGGTGACAGAGGAAAAAATTCTGTCACTAGGGTGGCTCATAGTTGATAAGGAAGAAGTGTTGAATAAACTGTCGGTATTTAAACTTGATAAAGCACTAACAATGGATGAGATGCAGCGAAGGATATTGAAAGAAGTGAAACTGCAAATTGCAGGAACACTGACCTTAATCTTTCGGTCTTTTCTAGACTTAGTGGAGATGCCAGATAACTGGAGAATTGTAAACATTATAACCTTGTTGAAGAAAGGTTGTAAGGCGATGCCTGACTAGTTATAAACTAGCCAGTTTAACTTCAGTGGTGAAGAAGCATTACTAAACATTTATTTTGAATAGAATTAGTTGCCATGTGGAACAGATTGGATTGATTAGGAAGAGTCAGCGTTGACTTCTAAAGGCAAATTACATTTAATTAACTTGCTGGGGTTTTCATGAGGAGTTAACATAAAGGCTCAATGGAAGTAATGCTGCTGATGTGGTGTACATGGACTTTCAAAATGTGTTTGATCCAGTGTCACACAACAGACTTGTGAGGAGAGTTACAGCCATGGAATAAAAGGAGCAATAGCAATATGGATACCAGATTGGCTGAGTGATAGGAAACAGAGAGTAATGGTAACGGTTTTTCTTTTGGACTGGAGGAAGGTCTTAGTAGAGTTCCCAGGGATTGGTATTAGGAGCTTTGCTTTTCCTGATATATATTGTTACGAAGCAGAGGTCAAAGCCCCTCTGATAACTAAAACCAAAACACCCAGAGAAGCTTGCCTCACCTCGTAATCTTTTGAAGGAAATGTGAAAAGTGGTATAACCTGCCTCTCACACCCCCAATCACTGAAAAAGTGAAAGAAATTCCTCATACTCACTTTATAATCAACGAGTAACATTTTATTTATCTAACTCTGACAGTAAACAAACGAACAGAGCTACTAACAAACCAAACAATTCCCCCTTAACTACTACTATTCCTGAATAAAACAAAATTCCAATGGTATGCTGTTTTAATAAATACAAATCCCTCTTATATAAACCAAAGGAATAATAAAAAATATGAAACTTATTCCCTCAAAATTATAGCCAAGATAAGTATTCCAAAATGTTCTTTGCCCTTTGTGCTGCTCTCCAGTCAGGAAAGCTTCTGTCCGTTGAATTCTTGTATCAGGAATGTTAGCTAAGAGTGCTGCTTTACCATTAGTTTAGATGATGGTTTTCTGAGACCTTAGAGAATTCTGTGACAGCCAGTGATTCATTATTTTATAACAGAGAGCAGTTCTCTTGGCAGATGACAGTTGACTCTCACACCGATTTTCAAATTCCCTCTTCCTATATACACTTGATGACCTATTAATTATTTACAATAGGATTGGTCCTAGGTTGTCAAAACCATCAGATTTAAATTTAATTGGATTTTGGTATCTAGGGCCTGGTTTACATTAATTACTAAATTTAAAAACCTATTGTCATAGTAAAAATGTTGCTTTGCCTGTTAGCAGTA
This sequence comes from Rhincodon typus, assembly GCF_021869965.1. Classification (NCBI taxonomy): domain Eukaryota; kingdom Metazoa; phylum Chordata; class Chondrichthyes; order Orectolobiformes; family Rhincodontidae; genus Rhincodon; species Rhincodon typus. Next base: position 27,366,892 of record NC_063351.1, on the reverse strand, counting down.
TAGTCTTTTGATACAGTGTTCTAACTTCAAGAATCTGCTGTGCATCTGCTGCTGCCTGCAGACTTTTATTTAATCACTTAAAAAAAACATCTTTTAAAGGGACCACACACTCTTCTCCTTTATCATTTTACAAACATCAAATACTCTACCCAATTTTGCAACAATGTTAATTATCTAGATCTTAGTGTATAGGGTACAATTCAAAGTTTGCAGATGACATGAAACTGAGAAGAATTGTAAACTGAGGAAAACAGTGTGGAACTCCAAAAAGACATAGACAAGTTAGTGGACTGAATGGATAGGTGGCAGATGAGGTTTGGTGAAAAGTGTGAGGTGATCTATTTGGTAGGAAGAAGATTGAAAAACAATATTAAATGGGGCACAATTGTAAACGGGGTGTAGAAGCAGAGGAACCTGGTAATATATGTGCTGATATTATTGAAGGTGGCAGGTGAGGTGGAGAGAACAGCTAATATTCTCAACTGTGTCAATAGGGGCATAAATTACTAGACAAAGGAAATGATATTGAATTGAAGTAAGACACTTGTTAGACCTCAGCTGGAGTATTTTCTACAGTTCTGGGCTCTTCATTGTGGGAAGAATGTGAACATAATGGAGAGAGTGCAGAAGCATTTACAAAAGTGGTTTCAGGGATGATAAACTTCAGTTATGAGGATAGGCTGAAAAGGTTGGGGCTTTTCTCTTTGCAGAGAAGGAGGCTAAAAGGAGATCTGATAGAGGTTTTCCAAATCATGAATGGGCTGGATGGAGTTTTTTTAGGGAGAACTGTTGCCACTCATAAGCAAAAGAAGCAAACTTGATGTGAGATAAAAACTTCATTAAGGTGTTGAATACACTAACAAGACATTTGGTGGAGGCAATTTCAATTAGGACATTCAAGAAGGCATTGGACAATTATTTGGATAGAAATAACGTGTAAGGATATGGAGTAAAGACAGGAGATTGGCATTATGAAATATTGGTCATTTAAAGAGCAGATGCAGGCACAACAGGCTGAATGGCCTTCTTTTGTACAGTAACATTTCTGTGATTACCTTTGACATTCAACAACAACACCATCACTGAATCCCATACTCTAAATCTCCTGGGTGTTTGCGAGAAATGTAACTGGATCAACTACATAATGCTGTAGCTACAGGAGCAGGTCAGAAGCTGGGAACTCTGCTGCAAGTAGCTGACCTCTTGAATCCCTAAAGCCAATCTAACACCTGCAAGGCACGAGTCAGGAGCATGATAGAACAATTTACTTGTCTGAATAAATAAAATTACAATAGCACTCAAGAAGCTTGATACCATGCAGGACAAAGCAGTGCACTTGATCAGCATCTCATCCACCACTTTCAACATTAAATCACAACATCATTCAATCGTAGAATCCCTACAGTGCAGAAACAGGTCCTTTGGCCCTACAAGTCCACACCGACCCTCAGAGCATCCCACCCAGATCCATCCCCCTATAGCTCACCTAATCTACACATCCCTGAACACTACGGGCAATTTTGCATGGCTAATCCACCTAGCCTGCACATCTTTGGACTGTGGGAGGAAAACAGAGCACCCAGAGGAAACCCCCGCAGAGATGGGGAGAATGTGCAAATTCCACACAGACAGTCGCCAGAGAGTGTAATTGAACCCGGGTCCCTGGCACTGTGAGGCAGCAGTGCTAACTACTGAGCCACCATGCTGCCTATTGCTGCATAGTGGCAGCAGAGTGTGCAATGTATAAGATACACATTGGCAGCAAATTGCCAAGGCTCCATTAACAGCACCTTCTAAACTTGTAACCTCTAAATGGCAGCAGATGGATGAGAATGTCACAAGCTGTAAGATACTGTCCAAATGACATTATCCTAATGTGGAACTTCATCATAGTAGGTCTACCTATACGAGATGGACTGCAGCTGTTTAAGAAGGTGGTTTATGCATTTAGAGATGGGCAACAAATGCTGACCTTGCTAGTAATGTTCACATCCCATAAAAGAACAAAAATGATGGCAGTGCTGTCTTCAGATCACCAGCTACAAGAAAATCTCCCCTGTATAGTCAGGTTTAAGAGAGTTGTCAGCTTTGCAAAGTTACTGCTACATGCTTCCATGGAGATGACAGGCAATGTTGATGTTGATAATATTTACACTAAGTGCTCTGAGTGACATTTTGTCATGTTTTGACTAATATTTATCTCTGCAGTCAGATGTATATATTTTGTCCTTCAGTGGCAGGTGATTGATCGTTCTTTGTAACAATGCTCAGTGTTTATGTTCACGAAAGCGAGACTGGCTAGAAGTTAGATACAGTATGATAACTGGAGTGGAGATTACGATACACAATACATTATGCTTGGAAAGTAATGAAAGCAGCATTAATTTTGAGCTGCCTGTTCATTTCCATAATAGTGTCTCACAGCTACCAGCTTTTTGTTCAGCTTTGCACCGTTGAAAAAGGGCATTAACAGATTTGATGAGGTTGAAAAAATAGCAGGTTATGTGTCCAGAGATAGTGGGAACTGCCGATGCTGGACAATCTGATATAACCAGGTGTAGAGCTGGATGAACACAGCAGGCCAAGCAGCATCAGCGGAGCAGGAAAGCTGACGTTTCTGGTCTGCACCCTGGTTATGTGTCCAACCAGTATTCAATGCATTATCGTTTACCTACTCAACAATCTTCCAACACGTGCTCAGAGATGCCCATGCTCTTGTTGTTTGCAAGATGGTGATCAGCGAGGGTCATACCACAGGTAGACAGGATGGTTACTTGCCATGTTTCCTGAAAACTGATTCCTATAACACCAGCACATTGGCGCACAATTTTGTAGCTACTGTGTTTATTAAGAATTAGAACAAGCTCATCTGGTGGATGAAAAACCAAAGAACTGCAGATGCTGGAAATCTGAAACAAAAACAGAAATTGCTAGTAAATCTCAGCAGGTCTGGCAGCGTCTGTGGAGCGACATCAGCATTGGTGTTGACGTTAACGCACTCTGAAGAAGGGTCACTGGACCCGAAAAGTTAACTCTGCTTTCTCTCCACAGATGCTGCCGGACCTGCTGAGTTTTTCCAGCAATTTCTGTTTTTGTACCTGATAGATGAATTGGATGAGAGAACCCTAGTCTAATCTAGAAAGCCGGATTCAATTCCTGGTCAGTGCTAATTAGTCAAGTGAGATTCAAATATATTTTGCTCTGATGCATTCAAGAATTCATTTCTACACTTTAGAATTCCACCTGTCTTTGCAACAGCTGTAAAGCTCCATGATGTGTCTTCAGCTTGCACATTCAATTTCATAATATTCTTTTCTCAATCTTAAAACACTATAGAGTATCGACAGCACAGAACCAGGCCATCCTGCTCAATAGGTCTATGCTGTCACCATTATTCACCTAACTCAATTGTCATGTCCCTCTTTTCCCCCTCATTCACATGTCTATTAAGCTACTTCTTAAATACAGTTACAAAAGTTGACTTTGCTATCTCTTGTGGTAGCTGCAATTTCCACCAGTTTAACCAACCTTTGAGTAGTATTCTCGCTTGGGTATTTTAGTGACTGCCTTACGTTCATGGCTCTGAATTTTTGGTTCTTTTAGTTTTACTCTTGCAATGGTGGAAGCATCTCTACATCCACCCTGATTTCAGTAAACATAAAAATCGTTATTAAATCACCTCTCACTCTACTCTTTTAAAGAAAATTGAGCCCTAGCCTATTCAATATTTGCTGATGAGGTTAACATTTCAATTCTGCTATCATTATAGTGAATAGCAAATGTTTTAGCATATTCTCCTGTGCCTCTGTGTCCTTTTGTATAATATGAAGAGCTGAGGTATCCATAATACTTGTATGCGTAGTCTAACCAAGGTTTTGATTCTCTGCTTCTCAATACTATCCCTTTGGAAATGAACCCTGGTAGATTATTTGCTTATTTTATTGATCTTATTAACCTGTATCACTATTTTTAGTGATTTTTTTATCTGTATACCAGAGACCTTTGCACCTGCACCAAATTTAGATACTTATTTTCCAAGGAATATGTGCTATTTTTCTTTTTCCTAGTAAAATGGAGCAAGAATCTCTTTTTGTTTAACACCAATATACATTGTTAGGGATTTCCAACTAAATCTCAACAGGCAATATTTTCTATTCAACTTCCTCATATTTTGTTTTGCAATCTCATAACCTGAACAATTATGAAACTCCCAAAAATCTCAAACGAGGCATTTTCCCTTAGAATGTCAAGATTTCTCGCTTGACTTGGTATTAGCCTCAGGCTTCTGCACCTCGCTTTTAAAATTATTTATCATTCATAAGTACCTTAAAATATAGTAGTTGTTGACTGAAGCCCAGGACCCAGGATTAATGTATGAGCATACAAGCTCATCATGTTGTATGAGTTGCTGCTCGTGATGAAGGTTAGTGTCACTATCCTCTTTAAGTGTAGGAAACGACAGGACCTGCTTTGTCTAGTATGGTAGAGGAAAACTACTTCCTGGTCTAATTAGAAGTATCTCTTGGAGTTAGCAAGTGGTAGATTATTATATGTTGGCCAATAGTTACAGGTTGTATCTTTAGTACCTTTGGCACAGTGGTAATGTCCCTACCTCTGGGCTGGAAGGCCTCTGTTCAAGTCCTACGTAATTTAGAGGTATGACGTAACATGTCTAAGTAGTTTGATTAAAAGTATCTCCAGGTTGCATTGATATGATAGCCATTCTTACAGAGGCCCTGAGGTGGATTAGAAGTTAAGTTCCACTCCTTTGTGGTCCTAAGCATACCATAATATGTGATGTTTGTGGAATTTCTCATTATTAACTCTTTCCTACCCTTTCATACCCATAAACGGCATCTCTCACCAAGCATGTTGTTCCATTATTAATATTATTACAATCCATGTATATAATTATAGCTATCACTACTCATCTCCACCTCAAGTCTCTGACTGTATAAGTTCATATGATCTCGATGTTACACTATTCTTCTGGAATGTATTCTCTCTGGATTTGGCAGACTAGTTATTTGCTGGGTGGAAGACCATTGACTTTGGTTCTCTTCCTGATAATCTAAGATCTGTTGATCCCTTAGAACGGGTGGACCTTCAATCTCTTGGATATCCCTCATGGAAGACATTTTTCCTGTTGACATAGGCAGTTTCTTCTTTGCAGTATCTTGAATCGTTGAACATTGGTTCTCCCTTCTCAGATTTCTTTGGAGTAGTATGCATGGTGTCTTCAATCTGTGTCAGCTGAATTTTATTCTTAAGCCAAGTATAGATCTGTGATGAAGCACATAAGCTGTTTACTTCAACATATTGCCTGATGCTCACATATTGACTTTCACATTTTCCCTAGTCATTGAATTATTGGTGAAAGCAATATGTTCACTTCTTCTGTTCTGCTATTTGTGCACTTCTTCTAGATTGGTATGATCTCAGTCAGTTACAGAGAATTCTTCCTGGGAAGATAAGGAAGTCAAACATTTGGCTTGAATTTGGCTTTTCTGTGTGACCTAAAAATCTAACATTAGTTGTGTCACAGCTCTTTGTTCGCTAATGCAACTTCACATTGCGTTCTGAGTTATATCTGTTATAGATTCATCAGTTGCCTCAAGTCAGGCATGCTGATCATTGGCTATCTGTTTGTTTTTCCTCAAGTACTTTGCTGGCTCTTGCAGTCTAAGTGCTCTTGAGTGTTGGTAGCAATGGATTTGTGTCAATCCAGTTGAATCACATTATCATCTCATTGAAAGTATGAAATAAATTTCTTCTGTCAGGATAAGTAATCTCAATGGATTCACTTTTGTTTAAGTTTCAACATGAGACTAGAGAACGCTATGAAATTTTCTACAATTGTCCTTTCACCACTTATTTCACAATTCTTTCTCCTACTGTTTTTTGATATTACATAATTTAACTACATCTGCCATTTGAAGAAGACTGATGTCCTGTATGAGCAGACAGCTTAAGGCTGAATCTCATGACCTCAGACCATTGCTCACCAAATGTTATATCTGCACCACTGCCTACCATGTTGTAAGTACATGCCAGCTCACTATGCTATATGGAATGTTGCTCATGATGGAGATTGCTGTCACCTTCCTCTTTAGCTGCAGCGAACAACAATTTTATCTGGTGCGGTAAAAGAAACCCACTTCCTGGGCTAAGTAACAGTGCATTTGCAGTTCTTGCTATCTCTGAGTAAGTAGCAGTGTCTCTTCTGTTTAACAAAATGAAGTCTATTACACATAAACGACCAGTCTGAGGTTACATTGACATGATATAGATTGTCACAGAAACTTTGAGGACCAGATGTTAGGTCATATTCCTTCAAGATCCTAAACTATTCAGTCCATACGTCCATGTTATCACATTGTGCGGTGTTTATGGCACTCCTCAGTATTAACTTTTTCAGATGCTCTCTTAGAACAAGGATCTGTGTTCCTTTCAGAATAATTGCTTAACTATGATTGCCGCCATTGAGCATTCTGCTTTGTTTCTTTATGCCTAGCTAACATATTTGTTTACCATTCGATATTTCATTTGAAAAGCTTTCCCCTTTACTTCAATAAGAAATTAGAAAGTTAAAAAATATTTTCAAAATTATTGCACAGAGGAGTAGAATTCTAACACATACTCTTAGTTTGCAGTGTTTTAAACTTGCATTTAAAAGCTATCAATTGATATTTGTTTTGGTTGAGAATGCACTGTGTTTGTTGTTTTCTGCAATTGCTATTCAATAATCAAAACTACAACATACTTTAATATAGTTTAGCAATTAAGTATCCACAAGGCTGTTTGAAGCAGGAAAAGCGATAATATTGGGTGGCAAACAGTATGTACATTATCTAGGTGTAGAGCTGGATGAACACAGCAGGCCAAGCAGCATCAGAGGAGCAGGAAAGCTGATGTTTCCAGTCTGCACCCTTCTTCAGAAAATGTCTCTGAGTAATGTCTCAGTCCAGGCCCGAAGCGTCAGCTTTCCTGCTCCTCTGGTGCTGCTTGGCCTGCTGTGTTCATCCAGGTCTACACCTTGTTATCTCAGATTCTCCAGCATCGGCAGTTCCTACTATCTCTATGTACATTAACTAGCCTGGAGAACTGTAAATTCAGTTGGAAAATTTAATTTTAAACACTACCTTCTTATACAAGCTGAAATACATTAAAAATCCTTAAAAAGTACTTTCTTTAACTCCTATCTTTAGGTATTTAATTGAATTGTAATATACACAAACAGACATTACAACTTGCACCTGGGTATCCTTCATGCCACTGATGTGGTGGAGTTCAGGGTTCAGTTATTGTTTCAAAGTCTCTTTAGATTTCTTGAGGGCTACTTTTTCACTTTTAAATCCTCCTTCTGTAATTCTCACAAAATTATTTATTAGGTGAAGCAGCTATATAATAACAACACCTTCTTTATATCTGTTGACATATGAGTTACTTGAACACACACTAGCAGAATTAGAAGAATTAATTGCTCTTCATAGTTATCAATGGTCCATTAAAATTAAAGGCACAGTACACAAGGAAAGTACTCAAGTGAAAACAAAGTACTGCAGCTGCTGGAGGTCTGAAATAAAAACAGAACATGCTGGAGAAACTCAGTAGATCTGGTAGCATCTGTGGTGACAGAAACAAATGTCACATTTTGAGTTCAATGACTCTTCAGTTCTGAATTCTTTGTCCTGAAAAATGGCCAGTTGCAAGAGGTATCAGAAGTTTGTTAGTGCCCATTGAACCAAACGCTAGCTTGAGTTAGTGCTTCTAGGATAGGGGACATTTATTGATCTAGTCACTTAGAGTGAGTTTGAACAATAAAATCAGACTGAGTAACTCCTTTAATTTCTTGGTCTGTTTGGCAATTCATTATTAAAGCAGGGAGAACACAGCATCAATTCTATTTGGTATGGTCACCAATTATAATAGAGTAATCATAATCTGAAATGTAACAGTTTCTACACAATTTGTGTGACCTCTTCTATTGGCTAGGGAGATTCAGTTCACAAGTCTGCTCAATGGGAACCATTTTCACATTTGGATTTTATTCTAATATGATTGGGCAACGTGAAATAAACATCTTGCCAATTGTAATGGAGGAAGATCTAATGGCTTCTCTGTGGAGCTGAACTAGTTACAGTAAGTAAAAAGGAAGGGAAGGCTATTCTGAGTGAAGATGCCGAGTGTAGGCATTGAAGGACTCAATTTTTCTTCGGGCAGGAAGACCTTGAATGGTTATGCCATTCTCGCCAAATATTAATGAGTGAACCACATGTGTCACACCCTCTGTTCATTTGTATTTTAAAATAGTATCAGTATCTTACCAGTGCCATTGGATCTCAGTTTGCTAGGGCTAATTAAGTACTTAACTGTCACTCGATGTCTCTAGTTTGGCTGTCTGTTTCTTAGTGACTACGGTGGCAGCAGGCATGGGACTGTAAGTGGTATGATATAATTCACCTTCAATCATCTGTAGTACATTATCCAATCATACAAAATAAATTTGACCAAATAATGCTTTGAATATTTAAAATACAAAATATCTGTTTTACTTGCATTCAAGAATTATTAATCTCTTCTGAAAACAAAGGTTACAATTTCCCTTTTTATGTAGTGATGGCACTAATTAGATCTTTCTGAGGAGAATATGTTCTTGAAGTAAAGAACGTTTCATATGTCCAGATCCTCTGACCCAGATCAGACAAAGAAGTAACTTTTGTTTCTTTGTATGATTTTTTTCAGGCCTGATTTCAAGTGCAGGATCCATCCCAGTAGACACAGTCAAGAAAGTCACATTGTCAGCATCAGAGGCAATCTTCACAGAAGCCATTGCCTTTATTTTTAATGGAAATAAATTTTCTGGAATTCAGCAGCTAAAGTTCCCAAAGCCCCTTTGACAAACAACGGAGGGAAAGTAACTGTGCAAGTAAATAGGTGGAGGAAGTACAGTATCTGATATGTAGGCAAGTGGGTTACAATGCAGGTGGGTAGGGGGTTAGGGTGTCAACTGGGTGAGGAGAAAAAGTCACAGGTTGGTGAGAGGGCAGAGTGGCAGAAAGATAAAGCAGTAGTCTAGCAGGTGGTTAAGGGACAGTAGAGTAGGGGATGGAGTGGCAAATGGATGGATTAGGGGGATAACTTGGCAGACAATTGGGTGAAGGCATGAGGTGACATACAGATAATGGAGAAAGTTAGCAGGTAATTGGGTACATGGGGTAAGGGTAACAAGTGGATGAAGGGATGATGTGGCAGTTGGGTGAAGAGGTACAGGTCAGTAAGTGGGAACAGAAGATCGATCAGGTGTTGGGGAGTTTGGACTGGAGGTTGAGTGTCCAGTGGTAGTGACATTCAAGTGTTTTGGTGAGAACATGTGGGAGAGGTGGTAGAGTTGGTGTCTAGGGATGATGTGAGTGTAAGTGATTGAAAGATTTGTGTAAGTGAGCAAATTGTAGGGTGGGGGTTGGCTGTCAGGTTTATAGTTACCCAGGCATTAGAGCAAAGTTTAATCTCTCTGGCTTTTCCTGGGTATCTATCTAGGCAAGTAAGTTGGAACCCTCTGAGGTCTCCAAATCTAACTCAGTTTTTTGGAGGATTCCAGAAGCTGGTTAACATCCATTGGAGGTTTAAACTTCCCATGCAATTAGTCATTGCATCGGAATTTTCAAGAGGTTGCATTCTTATGTCTTATGGGCGCCCAGTTTTTGACTACCCAGAGACTGGAAAAACTGGGCTATTACTTGATGTGGGTTTAGCCTCCAGCAGGACATATTTACCTGATGCTGTGTTGTCCCTCGTAACATAAGATACCGGGTGTGGATAATGTGGTACTGAAAGATCCAAAAGATATTTATTATAACTCACCAATATAAACAAATATTACATTCAAAGGCACAGTGTTTGGGCTAGTATTAGACTATTTAGTTATAAAGAGCAGTGCACCTCCAATAGTGTATTATGCTTTGGGTGATCCGAGTTAATGTGAATTGTTCAATCTTTATATTCCAGGTCACATGCTGTGATATAATGATGATATGATCAGAATATCTCCTCACGGTATGCTAACTGTGAGATGCAACACAGCAAACTAAAAACTACTTTATATGAAATACATTTTCTACCACAAGGTGGCAGTTTTGTGTTAAAAAGAAGCAGAATTTTATAGGTTTCATCGACAGCAGAAGTTTCCAGTACATTGTCTGGAATTCTGTAATGCGCAAGATAATGTGGTATTAATCTTTTACTAACACAGGCTTTAGGAATATCACTTTGACCTTGTCAATGTCTCAGTCAGAATCAAAGTTCCAATTCAAAATCAGTGGTGAAAGCAGTATTCCATCCGCTTGAACATGGTTTAACAATTACACGTGGATTAATGTCTAAATAGTTCTACGCTGTAGCTAAGGTGGTGGGGGAGAGTATTAATTAAGCCTAGACAAACATCATAATTCCAATGTTAATGGTTCCACTGTCTTTAACTGCTGACAGGATAAATCTACCTTGTCTAACTTATTGTTAGCTTAAAACTGGCTGAGATGAGGAGAAATTTCTTCACTCAGACAGTGGCGAGCCTGTGGAATTCGCTGCCACAGAAATTGGTTGAGGCCAAAACATTGAATGTTTTCAAGAAAGATTTAGATATATTTCTTAGAGATCAAAGGGCATGAGGAGAAATCAGGACCAAGGTACTGAATTAGATGATCAGCCATGACAATAATAAATGGTGGAGCAGGTTTGAGGGGCTAAATGGTTTATTCCCGTTCCTGTTTTCTATCTTTCTAAGTAACCACAGCTGACCAACCTACAGATCATTAATAGAATTTAATCAGCTTTACCAACTATAACCCAGTCCTTCAATTGAATGTCCTCCCCAAGAAGTTTACAAACCAGTAAAATTATCTCATTGAAGAATATATTGACAGGTATATTGTAGCAGCAAAATCTTCCATTCAAAGTTTACCAATATTAACACTTTAGAGTCTTAAGCTAAAAATTCTAAGGCATCGTTTTCCAGATGTGGACATGTGAGGTTTATGCAAGAGACTGCAAGTCTATTTTAGTTGCTTATGAGTATTTATTGTAAGTATCAATTTAATTAATAATGAATACAGTATCATAGAATACCAAAGATAGTTTTAAACATGATCTGTATTCTATTTAAAACTTATAAATAATGTTTAAATCATTTTAAATACAATTCAATCAATTGGATGAAAAGAAAATTATGCTCACAATGCAGTATGAGTTCTTTAGATTCATAGACCTGGAGTCATAGGACAGAATTTTACCGGGATCTGAGCGATGTGGACTTTGGTGAGATGTGAGGCAAAAGCATATGAGAAGTGCAGTGAGGCTGATCTCAATGTCAAGATCATCTTGCTCCAGCTTTTAGACTTTTCACATGATGTGTGGCAAGATTCTCACCAGGCAGTGCCAAAGTTCTGAGTTGAAGGGGATTAACAGTTGTTAAGTTCCTTGTTATCATAGAATCATACAGCTCAGAGCCGGCCCTTCAGCCCATCAAAAATGCACCAACAAAACTATTCTAAATCTACATTAGCCCCACTTTCCAGCACTTGGCCCAATGTCCTTGAATGCTTTAAGTTTTCAAGTGCCCATCTATGGATGGATCTTTCCCGTCTCATCGACCCTTGCAGTCAGTGCATTCCAGTTTCCCACCCTCTGAGTGAAACATGTTTCCCTCAAATCCCCTGTAAACTGCTGGCTTCACCTTAAAATTATGGTGCCTTATTGCTGACCCTTCAAATAAGGAGAACAGCAGCTTTCTATCCACCCTGTCCTTGCCCTTCATAATCTTATTCACCTTTATTAGGTCGACTCCTCAGCCTTCCCTACCCCAAGGAAGAAATCCCAAACTTATCCAGCCTCTTTTTATAGCTAAATTGCTCCATCCCAAGTGATCCTGGTGAATCTCCCCTGCAACCCCATCCAGAGCAATCACATCCTTCCTATAGTACCACAATTGCACACAGTACACCAGCTGTAGCCTAACTAAAGTCCTGCATGGTTCCAACATAACATTCCTCCTTTTACAATCTATGCCATGACTTAAGTGCACTATTACCCTGTCTTGCCACATTCTTGGATCTGTGGACAAGTACCCCAAGATCCCTCTGTTTGTCAGAGCTTCCTTCTGTCATGCCATTCATTGAGTACTCATTGAGTACTTTATATTCTGGTTCTGATTTTACTAAACTCACCCAACAAACTGGACATCAGGAAAACCCGATTTGGAAATCAGAGCAGGTATCTGGCTAATTCAGCCACCACTTGCTCTGAACTACGTCCATGTTGGAAACTGGGCATCAACATTTCAAGTATTACTCCAGGGGCACAGGCCACGTGTATCCCACATCCACAGACATTGGCATCCAATACGTAAAAACCAATAGAACTGCGGATGCTGAGGAAGGGTCACTGGACCCGCAACGTTAACTCTGTTTTCTCCTTCACAGATGCTGCCAGACCTGCTGAGCTTTTCCAGCAACTTTGTTTTTGGCATCCAATATGTGCCATTTTATGAACCCTTATGACACATTTCTGATGCAGGATGCTTCTGCACTTCAATGCTGCACCAACAACTATCATTGTAATGCTGCGGCAAGGTCACTGAGTAGTAAGAGGCAGACTCCCAGTCCATGGTCTGGACTGAGCTGCATCTCCGGACTCTTTGCTTGGTCTCATAGTGCTCACTCACTCAAAACCTAACTGGATGCTTACACCATCCCTGCATTGTAACTCCTTGTCTTGCCTTTTTGTGCATTACCCACTCCATCAGACTCATTATTATTGTTTTGTCATGGCATTTAGCATAGAAACAAAGCCAGGAAGCTTGTGTTAATGTCAGCAGGTCTTAGTCAAGTCAATGAAGATAACCTCCATTTAGGGGTTCCAGGCACAGTGCATCATGGGAGACCCCAATGCCAGTACAGGCTCTGCTCAGGCTACTCAGAGTCAGGGCGTTCTCCTCATATGGAGTGAGAAGCTGCATGATGGCAGTATGCCACCTATCTTGGCCCTTTCTTTCCTCCTTGATTAAAAGAGGGGCAGATATTGTGGGAGATTAAATTGATGTGGTGTGAAGGTGTCCTAAGTGAATAAGTAGGTAGCAGAGAGGGCACGCGGGCCTAATGATGTCAGGGATAGGGGTGAGTGACAGCAAGTGATGAAAATGCTGTATGCAATAATGAGAGTATTAGAGCATGACTCTTGGTGGAAGTTGGGTACAATAGCAGAGATGAACTGAGTGTGAGGTTTCAGGGAGAAGATGGTGGAACTTATCCTGGTAGAATGCAGAAGGGCATTGACCTTCTTCCTACAGTGCTGGGCATTCCTCCAGAAGGCCAAGACTGCTTCACTTTGGGTGGTAACCACAGACCAGAGTGGCATGGTCCAGTGTCATGGCTTCCACTGGGGGTCCTGAGGGAGGAAGCAGCCTCATGTCTACACCATTCCATCGGGCAGCCCTCCAGGTACCTGTCTGCAAAGTGGAGCACTGATATCCTCATCTGCCTTGTCCAAGACAAATGTCAGAAACCATGCAGGGCAGCTATGGACTGACAGTGCTTGTCCAGGTACACAAAGAGGACAAAAAAGGATGGCACAGGTGCAAGAGATGCCAATGAATTCAGGCTATTTGTTGAGTAGCGAATTGTTCCAGGATGGGTGCACAATAAGATTGGGACAGAAATCAGATAGGACAGCTGACGTAAGGATGTGGTAGGTAATTAATTGAGTGCTATTGGTAAGATATAGTGAGAAAACTCGCTGTGCCTCATAGCAAGAATCCCTGCACACAACTTGACATGTTTCACACGTAACCCAAACAATGTGAGATTCAGCCCATTAAAATTTACAACATGGAAGGAGGCCCTTCAGCCCATCATGTCTGCACCTCTTTGTCAAGCACCAATCTATTCTTGTCAATTCAAATATCTTGTCTCAACCTATAAGGGGAATTTGAGTAAACTTGACCCTGTTGTGTCTTAAGATGACCACTGCTCTGCCTCTCTCTGGGGTTTCAACATATGTGCTTTTTTATAACTTGTCTCTCTGGCAGGTTGACTTTCTTCATTCTAGATCCACAAAAACAAATCTTATCAATTTTGCTTATGTTGTTTCTTTCATGAATTTATGTGGTTCAAGTAGTCTGGTATTGTCACAGGTATTTGGTTACCTTCCACACTCCCTCAAAGTCCTATAGCTTTCTGTGTAATTCTTCTTAGCACCTTTTCAAATGCTGGACAAAGCTATTGCTTCAAATAAAATACACTGTTAAATTAATTAGTATCTTAATTTGTGCAATTATTTGCTCTCATGCAGATTTCTTCCTCTATATTGGAGACTTCTGCTGAAATCATAATGCAATTCTGGACAGACTATGTTAATTGATTTTCTTCTCCTGCTCAGAAATGGGACATTAAGGTAATGGAAAGTTTGTCATCCAGCCTTTCATATGTGACTCTCAACTATTGAATCCAACTCCACTGCATATTGCAATCAAAAGTAGCAACTGTTTTAAATTCTTCTGACATGATTCTAACTTTATAATATATATAAGACATGGATGATTCAGAATCACACAGCACAGGATGGGGCTAATTGTCTCATTGTATCTCACTGTATTAGAAAGAACTATCCAATTCATGCTACTTCCCTAGCCTTCCCCCATATTATTTCAAATTGTTGCTTTCCAAGTATGCAATCATTTACGCTTTTAAATTTACAGATGAATCTGTTTCTTTCACCTTTTCAGGTGGGTAACAGTTCATTGTAAAAATGTTCATTCAATGCAATACACAAATAGTACATGAGATGCTTCCACGTGATCCACCATCTGTAGCTCTCCTTATAATACATTCCTTGGCTTTTCTCATGGATGTTGGCTGCCGAGAATCCTTCTAAAAGCTAGGTTCTTCAAGGCAAGAGGAGGCAGATCCTAACCTTTCATTCAGGAAATGTCTCCCACACGTGTTTATAACTCTTCCTGCTCTATATGTCACCCAGTGCACTCCCTTCTATCTCAGACCCTCATTTTCCTGAGTCAAAGTCATTGTTATTGCTTGTGAGGAAGACCTTGAGTGATAGTGTATGCTGGCAGGCTGGATGCAATTGGGTCTGCATTTAGATAGCTTAGCACTTGAAATAGGTTGAGAATTTTCTACATGTTGTATTACCCAGCCAATGATCAGCATGCCTCACTTGAGCTAACTGACGAATCTGTAACTGACATAACTCAGAATGCAAAGTGATGTTGCATCAGTGAACAACAGATGTGACACATTCGATGTTAGATGTTGAGGTCACTCAGAAAAGACAAATTCAAGCCAAATATTTGACTTCCTTATCTTCGCAGGAAGAATTCTCTGTAACTGACTGAGATCATGCCAATCTAGAAGAAGCAGAACAGAGGAAGTGAACATATTGCTTTCACCAATAATCCAATTACTGCTATGAAATTTTGTACATAGGTAATGAAAATTATAATGAATGAAAATAATGTAAATCAAACAAATGCCAGTTAATTTGATATTTTGTAATTGGGGTGTTCAGTTCAGTTCAACTGAAAAAGGTGGGTGTGCTGCAGAACTATTTGTTTCATTGAAGTGTGCTATATTATTGAAAAGGTTGGAAACCACTGCATAGACATTCAATCACTTTAACACAGTAAGTGATGAACTATGCTTAATGGTGTTGCTGGTTCTCATACCAGGTTGCCTGATCTGGGATGATCATAAACCATATTGCACTGAATATACTATTTATCCAGAAGGGAAAACCAGTAAAATTATTAAATGAGACATAACGGTCTGACTGGTCTTGCATACTTCAAAATGAAGGTTCAATGCATTTATTACAAATTATCACTGTTGCTTTTTATTGTTTGTTTTTTTACCCCTTAGCCCTGATTGCCATTGCAACTTTCTTCCACGCTATTATGCTGCTGTCTCTGAGGCCTTGAATTACTTTGTGTCCTCTTTAGTAGCAGCATCTCAGCTAGTGCCATGCTATGTACCTGCAGTCCACTATTTAATTTTGGTGCTACAATTCTGTTCACCATGAGCGTCTGTTGTTTTAAGCCTCTGCAGGCTTTTAAACTGTAGTGCCGCAGTCCTTTGGGGAAATCTTCTCTGCTGTCAGTAGCTGAGCTCTGAATGACATTTCCTTTTGCTGGAGTTTGTTAAAAACATTTTATCTAGGCTGATCCTGGGAAATGTGCAGGACCAATCTCATTTTCATTGGCAGCTGTCAACTGTACACAGCTCTGCTTGCACTTGTACATCAGTTTTGTTCATATCTACAAGGGTAATCCATTAATTTATAGGCCTGCACATAAAACCATTCTGATTCCTAAAATGTTTAGAATCATAGATGTGAAATTAATTCTCCATTATATTGCTGATGCTGGTGCTATGGAAACCTGAGACCCAAAACAATATTGACAACAAAGCTTCAGGCATGTCCCAAGCACTGTGTCTTGGCTCAATAATGGCTATGTGTCATTCATGAAGCTGACCTTGTGCAAATGGGTGGCATGGCAGCACGGTGGTTTGATTTCATCCTTAGGTGACTGTGTGGAGTATTCACATTCTCCCCTTGTCTGCGTGGGTTTCCTTCTGATGCTCCAGTTTCCTCCCACAATCCAAAGATATGCAGGCTAGGTGAACTGGCCACACCAATTTGTCCCATAGTGTCCAGGGATGTACAGGTTAGGTGGATTAAATGTGGGGTTATGGGCATAGGGTGGGGGGCTGGGTCTGGTTGGAATGCTGTTTGGAGGGTCGATGTTGATTTGATGGGCTGAATGGCCTCTTTCCTTGTGGTGGAGATTCTACGATTCTATGAAACGGACGATCAAATAAATAATGGAGCCCTTCACCAATGATTTAAAAACTTTCAATGCTTCCTTAAGCAGAATGCCTGATAACTTGCTCATGCATCACCCAAATGATCTGCAGCAAAGTGATGTGTTTGTTGATGGAGAAGTGGGGCTGGGATATGAGAAAAGTGACAGTGAAAGGAAAATTGGAAGTACTATATTTTGCCAGCCCCCAAACCCCCATCCTAGTCAATAACTGTCATGTGGCCTTGTGTCCTTTAAATATCTCTGTCCATGCACAGGCCTTAGTGGAGCCCTCATATTCCCAAAATCCAAAGAATCTCAGCCAAGAATATGTCAAATAAGGGATCTGAATGGAAGGCTTTTAGCTCTAGACATACTAGGAGAAGGAAGTGGAAAGATTTCCATTTGCCTTCCTTAATAATTGCTGGATACGCAAACTTTGCTGATTCTGCCTCACCATATTATGATTTCTAAATGTTTTGAAACTAGTATTACATCTTCAGTTTTCCGATCAACTGGACTTTTTACCAGAATTTGAGGACCTGTGAAAGATTGGACCAATGTTTCCAACTCTGCAGCCATTTCTTTACAATCTTTTACAAGGGTAAAGGCCATCAGATCCAGGGAACTTGTCAGCCTTTAGTCCCAATAGTTTTGTTAGCACCTTTACCCTGGTGCTAATGATTATTTTAGGATCTTCACTCTCCTTAGCCCTTTGATTTGCTCCTGTTATTGAAAAGTGTTTTGGCTCTTCCACCATGAGAGTGGATACAAAATATTTGTTCCAAGTTTCTTCCATTTCCTCATTTCCCATTATTAATGATAAAGAATTCCAAATCAAGGATACTCAAAATGTCAGGATTGGAGGAGCACAGATAATTCAGAGGTTTTGGGGACGAAACAACCTGCAGAGATCCCAAATGGAGATGTATGGATCAATATGCAAACAAGCATTTTAAAATGATTGCATCCTATTATGTAAATATTGGGAACATTGTCATCCTTAAGTTTGTTTGCAAATGTCCATCTATTTTTCAAAAAATTGTACAGATTTTAAGTTGAATATCGGTCACAAATATAACACTCTAAAACTTTACGATATACAAAGATGCGCTGGACATTCATAAGAAAATGCCATCCTCTGTATTTGTCACTCTATATGTGACCAATTCACTGAAATTACTCTTGCTAAGCAATGCAATTGAAGTTGTTTAAGCCCATGACCACATCCCTGGAATCCCAAACACCATCATATCAAATTTACTGACTATTTATTGATCAGTCAGCTGACATAATAAAGTACTTAAGTTCAAGGCAGAATAATCTTAACGTAGAACTCGGCTACTCAGGGCGATATTTTGTAGGATACCTTCTTGCAAAGGTTGGGGAAGTCTAAAAACACACTGTCTTAAAAAGATGGTGTGGTGTTGTCAACCAAAAATTTTAAATTTGAGGTGTATTCAAGGAAACTGAGGTGTTGAGTTGAGATTTAAGATTCAGATGAGTTATGATCTCATTTTGAGCTAGAATAGGGTTAAAACACTGAATAACTGACCCCTGTTCCTATATTGCTGCTTAAGTTCCTCCTGAAAGGCTATATGGGATCTAGCTACCTATAAGTTATAAATATGTACCAGTGATGGCAGGGGAATTTCTTGATTACTCAGATATACCAACACTTCGCAAAACATTGGAGAATTTTGAATATCTTGTATGTGAATCTTGGAACCCAGGTAATTTCTAAAATCTGATCAGATATTTTGTATCTGTCAATTTACTCACTTAAAACATTATTTGCAATTTTTATTTTTTGATCATTTTCTCTCAAAATTACTAAACATTTAAAAAAATCTAAGTACTAAATTATATTTATTGGATTCTTTCCTTTGGGAGATTTTCTACATTTCACAGTTATTATTTTATTAATATATGGGACTATAATTACACAAAATTGCCAATTTTAAAAGGTATTATCATTTTTGAATAATAACGTGAAGATTTACTGTCTTGGCAATGTCCAGAATATTCACAGCTCTCATCTATGGGCCACTTCATAGAGAAGTAAGAACTCTTCTTCATTTCAAAAAATTGAACAAGGGAACTGGAAATTAAAAAGGGGTAACTGCCTCACTTTCAGTAGGAATGAATCAACTTTTCGATGGGTTTAAGCAACTATAATTCCCTACCGACTAAATCTGCCGAAGTTGTATTATACTGAATGCAGAATAAAATGAGATAGGATGCAGTTCAGTTCCTGAAACCTCACATTTCACATTAACTATTTAAGGTTCTAACAATTCAGGCTCATAAAACTAACAGGATTTAAGACCTGGAAACATGAAAACTAGTTCAGTGACTTTGAGCACATTTGTCACATTTCTGAATTCTCGGTCTTAAGTATTTAAGACCCTACATTCTGTGAACTGTTAAAGCTTATAAGTAAGAGAAGTTGTTTCCAAGAGGTTAAATAGATGATAGATTTTAAAAAAAAACTCAAACTTCAGCACAGTGGTGAATATAGGAGAAGGATATGTCTGAAATTCTTCCTTAAAATGCTGTGGTTATAAAACGCTCTCATGGTGCAGGCGAGATAATATCACGTCATCTAATTTAAGCAAAATCATCACAGAATGCTGAATTACATATGACTTTGTAAATGTTGTTCATTTAAATGTATTATCCCTGACATTGGAAGTTGGTGGTTACTGGAACTGTTCTTGCCTGCAATATGATCATAACTGTGCTGCAGGTAAGGAGACCTGGCATTGCTGAATCTGAGATGCAAGCTTTTCTCCCCATTAAGCTACTTATTAGAGTAGCAGAGTGGTGTTCCTTGTTGCTTTCTCCAACTGCATCCAATAACTCAATTGCATTTAGTGAATTCTTTACTAATTACGCATTTCTGTTTGTTTTGAATTTTTGACAGTGCAGCAATACAGAGACTGAGATCATCATTGATTTTCCTGTGGAATTTGCCTGACATGAACATTGCCTATATTGTAAGAAGAAATCACATTTCTGATTCATTCTATCACTTGTACTTTTATGCTTTTAGTCCTTGTTTCCACCCACACTTTGAAGTTTGATTATGATACAGAATGGTAATAAATTGATATTGACTAAGTTGGAAATGAAAAACATCAGAAGAGAAATTTAAGTAAAAGACAAGTGAAGTAAGTTTTCTATCATTTATCTCTTTCTGCTTTTCTGCCCTAATTTGTGAGAATAGGCACTGATTGTCTTCCATCATCACACCCATGTGACTTCATTCCAGGATGTGTCTTGGTTACTATTGACTATGTTGCCACTGGAGTGGTTACAATCCATCATTACATATTTGCATTTCAGCAGGAGTCATATGACAATCAAAGGTAAATACGCTGGAGAATGCTTCCTGGGCTAAAATGGAGATACTAAGGTCAACTATGGTTCTTCATAGAATCATAGAATCCATCCAGTATGGAAAAAGACCTTTCGGCCCATCAAGTCCGCACCGACCCTCCAAAGAACATCTCACCAGACCCAAACCCAACTCAAACACTGTGCTAAAAGGCAAGGCAATGTAAGACAGAAGAGTCATGAGCCTTTAAACCCTAACTGAGGGGTAAAGTATAACAAGGTAAGGAAATGCTGTAATATTCCAAGTCGGTGCAAAGTGAGTGAGCGCTAAGAGAGTAAGCAAGGAGCCCTGAGCTGCATCCAGGTCCAGTCCATGAGATGGACGTCTGCCCTTGCATGCAAAGTGTGCAGTCAACACTATTTCAATGAAAGGTGCCTATGCAAACCAAAATACAGCATTGAAGTAAAGAACTGTGTTGCATATGGACCAGGGTTGTGCCATCAGGGACCAGTGAGGTTGGTACTTGTCTGATGAAAAGGTCCATGGACAGGGGAATGGGTACAGTCGCTGCCAATGAAATGTGCCTTGAGATGTTGGTGACTGGTATCCAAGATGGAGGTCTATAGGAGCAAGCTATGAGCTGGCGTCACCAGGTAACTGCATTGACTTTCATGTTGGGATCTGTCACCAACTAGTTTCTATCCAGTGAATGAGAAACTGCATATTGATGAGTTGAGATTAGGTAAGAATGACATATTATGCATGCAAACAAACTGTCACTACTGATTAGTGAGAATCTTGCCTCACTTTTCAATATTTGTTTGAAAAATGAGACATTTTGTTTTCAACACCTAGAAGCTCCTTGCTAGCCACCTCATACCAGGATACTTCCAACCTTCTTGCCAATGCCCACATTGTTTAGAGATTGGGAGAATTTTACTTTGAGAAACTGGGACATGGATTAGAGTCTGTACAGGAAGCAGGGAATGAGGAAGTGTAGTCAAGATAGCTGTATGAATCCATGGGTTTGTAGTGGACATTAATTGATTGTCTTTCTGCAGAAGAGGAGGCCTAAAAGTATCGAAAGGGAAGGGGAGAGTCAGAGATGGATCTGAAGATGATGAAAATAAGAAGAAAATTGGAGACTGAGCTAACCCCTTACACCATATTATGGAACTTCGTTTTTGTTGGTCCTGACCCCTTACCTTTTTATTGGCTTAAAATCTGTTTTTTTTTCTATCTTCCTTCTGTTCTGATGAAAGGTCATTGATGAGAAATGTGAATCTATTTCTCTTCAATGCTGCCTTACCTGATGAGATTTTCAAGCACATTTTTGATTTTATTTCGGGTTTCTGGCATTTGTAGGATTTTGGTTTTATATCAAGGACCTACCCATTCTGTAAGACTTGTGCCCTCGCTAAAAACACACACCAATACAATATTGCATTTTTATTTTGTAAGTACTTTGTTTTAGTAGGCGTGAGTTGCTTTAAATCATAAATCAGTTCCTGGCATTTGAGTAGATTTGTTATCACTATTAGTGTCACACTGAATGATCTGAAAACTTTGAAGAAGCAATTAGCTAGCGTGGGTAAATGATTTTTGTTTGGGATATGTCCAGCATTCTCACAGTTAAGGAGTTATTTTGAGACTCACTGAAAATAACATTATCACTTTTTAAAATTTTCATGTACATGTCAAAGGATGAGTTATCTCTATATTGGGAGCACTTCTTCCGCTTCCAGTGTTTTTACGACAAGTATAATTGGGAGGATTGTGATAATAAATATGATCTACTTTTGCAGCTTTCAAACACAGTAATTATACAGTGATCACAGGGTAATACCTAACTATCGCAAGGAATATGCAGTTAATAGTATTTCCCAATGCAAAAGGAAATTGCTAGGCTTGTCATATTTAATGTTAACCAGGAACTACATGAAGATCCTTGACAGTTAATCCTATATATAAATGATTACATTTTGAAAAATACATGGGATTTGGCTATAATTACTTTAATTCTTGCCTTCTGCAATTTGTTCACAGTGCTGAATTCTACAGCTGCTGATAGACTGTAATTTTATGGCTATTTTCTAAATAGGATTTACTGGGACCCTAATTGACCTGACACCCAATAGATAATTGGTATTAAATTGAGTTCTGAATTTGATAGATACAGACCTGTGTCCTGTATGTAAAAATATCTGGTCCCAGATATTCACTCAGATTAAACAGGCTGTCTTCATTTTATATTTAGATACTGAGGCAGAGTGTGCGTGTGTGTATATGTGCGTGTATGTGTGTGTGTGTGTGACTGTGTGTGTGAGTGTGTGTGTCTGATTTATTTTAGACTCTTTTTGGCATAATTGTTCTAGAAAGAAACAACTCTGGTTTCTATTCTCAGACACTCGATATATTTCGGTGATCATGTGATTCGGTGAAATGAGTCAAATCCTCCTTTTTCCTGAAGCACAGTAAAAAAGTAGTCAAGCAATACCTCACTGAGACTAAATATGTGGCTTTATAGGGATAATTTTCTCTCTTGAGAGACTAATATTTGTTAAGTAGTAATTGCTGAGATCAAAGATTTTGTTTTTACTTCATACACATGGCATTGCTCAGTGAGTAGGACAGTGCAGAGGTCCAACCAGGTCTGAAAAGGGGAACACAAGAAGTAATGCCAAAAAATTGGAGAAGGATAATGCCATAGGTAAATAATGGTCACTCTATGAAATAAATTATTTACTTAAAACAAAACCCCAGACACTTTAACCTTTTTTCATTTTCCAGAAGGATAAAGATCACCCAGGGACAGACAATTAAACTATTTTAACCAAACTTAAATCCTGTTGGACCACATTTGGGTAATCTGTCCTTTGACAAAACCGTACGCTCCCCCAGGATGATTCTCTTAAACATACCAAAATAATCATTTTTGGCACCTACCAGTTCTCTAAGGTCACATTCCCAACCACAGCTCTCTAAACTATATATTGATGACGTATCTAAAATTTCTGCTACATGTCACTTAAACTTGCACCAGATAGCATAAGATGTATGCATGTAGTGATCCAGTTTCAATAATGTTACTGTGACAGCAAAATGATTTGACAATTTTATCATTTGGTTCTGATTTACTTTGGTGGATTGCTGAATATTATATTGAGTATAGGGCCTGTTATACAACTTCCAGTTTTTCAGTTCAGCAGGAATCTTTTTAATATTATTCATGTACAGTGGACAAAAAAATCTAATTGCTATGATTTCATGCAGTTCCCCACTGAAATAGCTGCACCAAGGCCAGTACCCCGTCACTGCATCACCCTTTATTTACTTGTGCACAGTACACTGGCTGTGGCCAGCCAGCTCGGAGCCCGTCTCTGAACAAGGAGATTGTAAATCCTCTGTTTATTTCGGTCAGCCAGGGATGTCTTATTGGCTCAGGTTAACGACCCCAATCAAAGATCTCACAGTCAATAAGATCCACCTGGTTCCAATCACTACACACACCAAAAACTAATTATATTCATTGTTTTTAGGAAGGTTTTAGACACTGATGACGGGTGTCAGCTTTGGCTCAGTGGCAGCATTCTTGTCTTTGAATGAGAAAGTTGATTGGCCAAGTTCCACTCCAGAAATTGACCGCAAGCCTAGGCCAGCACTTCTTATAGCCTTGAATGATGAGAGGAGATAAATAGCAAATGTAGTTTCTCCTGCTACTTTCCCGCCACCATATGACAGTACATCAAGAAGCAGTCACTCATTACTTCTATTAGATTATTTATAATTTCATCCTGTCTAACTTTCCACTTTCATTTTAAATTCTAGATCACTGAAATATCCTGCATTGAAAATTATTGAAGACTGTGGAGGACATACCATTGCCATGAGCCAGGTGAGCACTTTTGATACCTGTTTGCTAATGGCAACTGGAAACTTGCTCAATGTGGACCGTATCCATGAGAGTCACATTCATTCTCTTGGAAGTTGACTTACTTAACCAGTCCTACCATCGTCTATGAATTAGAATTCCATGAGTCAAAGGGAATCCTACCATGGCTCAGCCCCTTGCTTTGCCTTGCATTGTGCAAATGGATATGTTTCCCCTTTAAAGAAACAGAATTACTTGCATTTATAAAGCACTTTTACACAATCAGTGGACATCTTAAAGTGCTTTACAGCCAATGAAATATTCTTTGGAATGTAGTTGCTGTTAGAATGTTGGAAACATTGCAGTTAATATGCACACAACAAATGTCCGCAGAAAGCAAAGTGATAATGACCGAATAATCTGCTTTGTTTGAAATGATTGAGAGATAAACATTGGCTAGGACCCCAGAGATAACACTCCTATCCTTCACTTTAATAATGCCATTGGATGTTTCACAGAAGGGGCATCGATTTAGTGTCTCATCTGAAAGACGGCACCACAAACAGTGCAGTGGTCCCTTAGATGTGTACAGGAGTGTCAACTTTGATGTTTATTCTCAAAGCCGAGAGGGAGAATTGAATATGGAACCTGGTGACTCAAAGGGAATAATGCTGCCAATTGAGAGATGGCTGACACGCAAAGGCAAACAGAAAACTCTCAGAAATGGAGGAGGGCTTGGTATTAGACAGTTATCAGCACTGCTCACTGTTGCTACCACTTCTCTGTTTGAAGCATGATTTTAGACCATCAGAAGCCAAGAAATATTGTAGCTGCTGTGTTTGAATCAATAATTCCTTTATATTATCTCAAATATTTACTGATTGTTGACCTTAAGGGTGCTTGACTGCAATTAACAATTTTAGTTTGTCATTGTCATTATTTGTCTTTTTATTCAGATTGCTTTTGCTGTTCTGCCTTATTTATATGCTGTTAACAACTGTTTATTTCTCTAATTGTGGTTACCTCAGTTATCTTAAGCTTTAAGACATAATTGATCCTTTCCAAATGCCTGCAAAACCCGAGAGCTTTAAATTAACCTATACAAGAAAGGAGAGTTAACAACTAATTCAAATGAGAAAGGACAGAATTGAGGCAAACTCATCAAATATGAAAGCAGATTGTCACAGACAATTAGGAGTGAGAAACAAAAAAAGTATCACGAACGTTGCAACAAAGGAGGAAAAAGGAATGTGGAGCTGATGCTCTGTGAGAACTAATCACATCACAACAAATTGCAATGAGAAGCAAGAGTTGCTACATTGGAACGTCTCACAGCAACAAAACCATTGCAGCTCGTCAGTGTAAGAAATCAGTCTACCTTGAAGTTCACAGCAAATTGTTGCAAGAAACGAGTATCATTACAAATATTTGCTGCAGTTATTGCAACGAGGCTAACCAGGTGACTGCATAGAATATGAGTTCCCTGATAGGACCAGATTAACAGCCCGATGAGGGATCGTTGGCTGACAGATATAAACAGGAGTGTTAGGGGTTCTGTTCACTCTGAGAGCTAGCTCTGAGGAATCTGGATCAGAGGACTTTTCACGGGTAAATAAAAAGTGACTTGGTGATGTGATACTGGCCTCTGTGGAGTTATTTCATCTGCAAGAAACAACATTGTCAGGAAGGAAAGATCGCATCCACAGTGAGGCACAATCTGAATGAGTAACTAATTTTGGGGATTTCGGAGCGGTGCAGGAATTTGGTGCAGAGGGTAAGAGGTGTTTTTCGTTTGATTTTTTTAGTTCATAGTTCATCAGGTTTTTGTGAGGTCTTTTTGACAGAATAAATGAAATTCAGGATTGGGGGCCCAGCACAAAGCAGAGTGACATCAAAGGAAAACCGTAAATTGATAATAGCTGCTAATTTGACAGTTATAGTTTACTTTCCCATTGAAGGTAAGTAGGGCAAATATTTACAGATTATAAACTAAAAAGCTAGTAGGAATTTTGAAATAAAACAAAATTAAAACCTAAACAAGTAAAATAGATGCCAGGCCAGACAATGTGTTGTAACTGCATAATGTGGGAGATGGTAGACCTCATTGTGGCTCATAGAGATCACATCTGTAGCAAGTGTTGGTTACTTGAGGAAGGCCAGCTTAGAGTTGAGGCTGGAATCTGAGCTTTGAACATGATGAAACATCAGGAATTTGGGGGTTGGGAGGGTAGTTAGCTGGATGCTGTGTTTCAGGAGGCAGTCACACCCCTTAGATTAACTACCTTGAATTCAGTCAGTGGTCAGACATGGGAGGGTGTGACTACAACTGAGGCCGGTAGAGGGATTCAAGAGATAATGCTGAAGGAGCCTCAGCCCTTGAGATGATCTAACAGGTTTGAGATTCTTGCTCCTTGTGTGGATGAAGGTGGGGGCTGTAGGGAGGATGAGCAAACTGACCATAGAGCCATGGTCCAGGCAGCCATGCAAGAGATGGGAGAAGAGAGAAATGTAGTTATAATCAGGGATAGTATAGTCAGGGGAATAGACATTGTCCTCTGTGACCAGGTTTAGGAGTCCTGAAGGCTATGTTTCCTGCTTGGTGCCCGGGTTTGGGATATCTCATCTGGGCTGCAGAGCAACTTAGAGTGGGAAGGGAAAGATCCAATTGTTGGTGCTCCATGTAGGTACCGATGATACAGGTAGAAGGAGGAAAGAGGTTCTGCTGAGGGAATATGAGCAGAAACAAAAAAGATAATTATCTCTAATTACTATCCAGACATTTTTTTTAAATAAAGTTGTCCCTCAGGTCCCTTTTAGATCTTTCTCCTCTCACCTTAAAATTAGGCCCCCTAGTTTTGAATCTCCTACCCTAGGAAAAAAAACTTTGCTATTCACCTTTTCTATGCCCCTTGTGTTTTATAAACCTCTATAAGATCACCCCTTAACCTACTACACTCCAAGGAAAAACATCTCAGGCTATCTAGTCTCTTCTTATAACTCAAACCCTCCAGTCCCAGTAACATCCTGGCAAATCTTTTCTGCACCCTCTCCAATTTAATAATATGCTCTCCTTGCAAATCTTTTTACTTCTCTAAAAGGAGGTGACAGTCTATTTTCTTTTTAGAGAATGGAGACTCGTAGCTGCTGTCTTATTCAAGTACATGCTGTCCAGGAGCCAAACAGAAAGATGTTGCCCTGCTGAGCACTCCTGGCACACACAATTGGTCATGTTTGAAAACCAATCAACAAGATATCTCTGGGCAAAACTACTCTGAACACATTGCCACTTGTCAATAAGTCCAGCAAGCCTCACCCACTACTTGAATAAGGCAACTGTGTTAATACAACATACCATGAAATCCAATAACAGGTTTTGAACTGGGGGATAAAAATAACTTCTTCCAGTTTTCTTGATTTAAAGCAATTTCCTTTGTCCATGATCCATGAAAAAAACAGAACATATAAATAGGTCTTTACAATATAGAGTTAGATCTGCACCGGAAGATAGCACCACTATTGATGATTTGATGGAGGAAATGGCTCTGGATTTAGGCACACTGTTTCAACACTGTACAGAGAGTGACAGCTCTAATGTGGTGTCTGTTCATGTAATCTGTTTCCTCTTTTGACCAACATCAACTCTTCAATGACTGCTGTGATACAGCTGCGCCTCTGTCTCAATATCACCAATCACTCCAATATCAGACAACTGCAGGGATCATCATAAATCTTGTTCTTTTCATCTCAGTAGATGTCCCACCTGGACCTCCTTCCTGCAGACAGAGTGGCTTATGTAGAAGCTATCTTTCCTGATGATGTGAAGGATACTCACCGTTGACACCCTCTCCACCAATGCCCGAGTACAGAGTGGACTCTGAGTCTCCCAGTGTATCCATGAGTCAGTATCCTCCAGCAGTTTTCCAAAGAAACACCACTGAAGTCCTTACTTGACAAATCAGCCTGTAGATTAGTATACTTCAATGGTAGTTCTCTGACTTCCAAGTTCTTGTTTTAGCTTGAAACTGTCTTCCTCGTAAATGTGTCACATGATCAGCCTGCAATAGAATCTGTGTGTTCAGGAGATGCTGCAATATTGAGTTGAGTCTTGAGTTCTTTGATCAGCTGTCCGAGATCCTCCTTTCCAATTTTCTTGGATCTCCTTTGACTCCAAGCAAGCTTACAACTCCAGACATGGTTGCAGCGTTTCGTGTTGATGCTCTTCTATCCAAAGTGCTTCTACCTCACTGTAAAACCCAGAGTACTGTATACATTTCCTACTCAGATCATACTCCTTATGAAGAGTTCACAGAAGTCCCACCTTCCTCCCATTCTGATGGTGGAAGGGAATTACTGGGATCTTCTACTATCTCCTATGTTCCACAGCCCAAGGGCTTTTTCATCTTTCCAGGTTTGGATAGTTTGCATCTTGTGCCTACTCTATAATGATGCCTTTCAATGCCATTATGTTCAGGTGATGGCGACAGGTGCCCCCCACGCATCCTCCCCCCCCCCCCCGCCCCCCCATCCACCCCCTGTGCCAGCAGTACTGTCAGATTAGATGCTCGGCTGACTGCTTTCCTTTCAGCAGAAGGAAGACCACTGACATTCCCATTCTTTGCAAAGATCAGCTGAGAACAGGGTGAGAAAAGAGGCAAGAGTGGGGAGAGGTGGAGTGGGAGTAAGAGAAATGATATTCATTAAATATCAAGAGAAATGTACAAGACTCAACAATAATTATTTAAAGGGGTAGAATGAAAGATTGGGAGAATTTATAGGATAATGAATAAATTCTATTCTGCTAAGCAATAGTGTACACACCAGTGATGAACCAGGTCCGACCCTGCTAGATTCCAAGAATACTCTCTCCTGTCCATTTATGTGCATAGTATACATAGCTGATAAAATAAAATGTTCTTTACTAGAATGAGGACCATCTTGTCTCTCTTGACAGCTATAGTATGATTTCACCACAGTTGTTTTTACTGCATTCTCAGAAAAGCTGATTGAAATTGGGACCCGTGGGAAGACAGTGGTGCTTGGCAGGTTAAGTACAATTTTAGCTGCCATCCAACCCCTGAATACTCAGCATGCATTCATATACTAGCAAAATGCAGTATGCTCCAGAAAAAAATGTCACTTTTGATTTTTACACAAAAATCCCATTTTTCTAATTGGATTAGTCATTTTCATACAGTGTAAAAGGAAATCAGTCTAGTTAACTGTTCTTTTCTAGCTCTCAACAGTCTAAATTGAAATTTCCAACATGTTTGCACAGGTTGTAATATTTTCCCTTGCTGTGTGGTTTCAAATGTTGATAAATAGCTTCTGGCAGTCTCTGCTGTTATCTCATTACTTTTTAGTTAATTAGAGACATACCTTATTGCCCAACAGTTGGAAGTTGGAGACTCTTTAATATGCAACATCCGTTTGATTGGCATATTGGAGTTTCTGCCACGGTAGGGTCTCAAAGAATTGTGGAGATGAACATTTCACAACTCTATACTTTTACAGTGCGGGAAGTTGCCTTGTTAGACTTTCCACCTCAGTCAGTAAGTAGTTTACTATACTGTCATCATTTATTTTACTGTTTTTAGGTAAGATCACATTCAGATATCCAGGACTACAATTATGCAAACGGTACAAGATATATGTACTTTGGGCTAATGTTATTATATAGGTTAGAGCTAGAACATCCTTCCTACTACCTATCACAGATTCTTTCCACTTTTTTCTGCCTTTTCTCCCGTTCCTTGTTCTCTGCCTCTACTATTGAAACCTGCTATATCTCTAAATTTTTCCTTTCTGATGGGATCATCCATCTGAAATGTTAACTGTTTCTCTTTCCAAATACACTGCTTGTCCTGCTGAATAAATTCTTTTAATATATTTTGTTGGTATTCCTTTCATTGGCTGCTTGGCTATCAGACATTTTGTCAATAGAATTGAACACTAAAATTATCATTGGTAGTAGTTGGTTATCTGTAACACCTACTGACAAGTGTGGTGAGATGATAACTTTGTCTCTTTTTAATGGTTCATTCAAAGAAAATAGGCTGCCTTGGAAATATGTAAGACACTAAGAAATTTGTTGTCTTAGCACAAAACTCAGCCCTGCAGAATGTCTGGTTAAAGTTAATATTGAGTGGAAATATCTATTGCTCCATTTTAAGGTGGCACTTATACTTCAATGTGAGCCAAAAGTAATTTTGATCTAATTTGGGAATTATTTTAGCTCTTTTTATCTATTATTACTAAATAAGTAAGCACTAGTGAGTATATCCTGACTTTTTAATTACAGTTAAAAAAACCATTGATAAAAAAAATTAGCATTCTTGCTGACCAATTGAATAAAAGATAGCCCTATTGCGCACCCTATAATATGATCTCAGAATTCATTAATTAATGTTATTATTCAGACCAAGAGCAAATAAGGAAGTCTTTTAGCATATAAACCTAAATTAAAATACAACATGAATATATAGAAGAAGAATAGTACGTTGAGACACACTTTGATTTCTTGTACCTCCTTCCTTTTAGATATTAAAGGTTTATGAATCTGAATCTAAGCATTTCAGAGTTCCTCATGCCACACCAGATTGTGGATCAATTCAGCATGGAAACATCTGTTGCAGCAAAACTGTCTAAACTGAACATTGTCCTCAAGGTGGATACAGTGTTGAAGTAAAGAGATGAATTAGTAGCCAAGCCATTTAATTACCATACTCTTCAATTTGGCTATTTAGTGTGAGCATTTATTTCAGTTTAGTGATCCATGGAGATAAAAATAATCATCAATGGATCTTCTTTAACTTCACTTAGCAAAATGTTTACTGTCTGCTACAGATTCAACATCTGTTATGTAATATGACAGCAAGCTTGTGACAATAAATGATTCAATGCACTTCAATTCAATTCAATTGTGTGCAAGAAATGAAATACCCTTTCCTTCATATTGTTTCCCAGTTTTCCATTGCCATCCCTCGTGCCGGGACTTGTAAAGTAAGAATTAATCAGTTAGAGCATGAACTAACATCTGACTGAGTGTCGGACTGCTTTTCATTAGTAAGCAAATTAAGAATAAGAGACCAATTTGAGACAATAGGTGGAACCCTAATATGAAATTCAACTACAGTGAGATGACAGAACAAATATTCTTGCCTCTTCATCATTTTTCTACTTTTTTCTAACTCCCACACAATGATCAAATCAGTAGTCTAATAGGAACTGACAAAAGCTCACTCTAATAAGGCATTCATGTTCCATTAAGTAAATACAGAGCTACCAAACTAACCAAAGACATGTTTTTACATCATACATAATCTAGTGAGGTTTAGAATCTCCCTGTTTGGGCTAAGCAATGTCATGGCCATAAGTCAGAACATTGAAATACTACAGAAATTTTTAAATTGTACTTCCAAAATGTGTATTTTCCATAGTAGGCTGATACAGCCAAAACGTGGCTGTGAGTGTAACTTAAATGACTTAGAGAGAGGAACCCAGGGAATTTCACACTCACACATGCAAAAGAGACTTCAAAGGATATAGCCCTTCAAAAGGTGGGGAGGCAAGTGCAGCTAGTAAAAACAAACAGGACTGTGATTTCTTATGACTAATGATAACAAGAGCCATCCCAGTAGATTTGGTCACTATAACCCCAACGGGATCCACCAGCTGACATGTGGGTACATCACATCTCTATTTTATTTACTTAGTTTTTAATTTGATAGTTAAAGATTTCCTTCTGCTCTTTTACTTTGTAATCTGTAAATATTTCCCCTATTTACCTTCAATCTTGAAGTAACCTGAAATAGCTATTCAAATCAGTAGCTATTGTCAACCAATAAACTCACACTTTTCCTGTGATATCACTCATGTTGTTTTGGGCCCTCAATCCTGAGCTTCAATTGATCCTGTTTTAAAAAAGAAACCTTACAAACTATGAACCAAAAAAAAGCAAACCAAAAGCACCTCTTCCCCTCTGCACTGAATTTCCACTCCAGATTTCCTGAATTATATAAAGACTGAACAAACTGCAGATTCCTCTGAATTGATGGTAGCTAGAAAAGTGTGCAGAAGATAGGGTGGGTGGAGAGAGTAAGGTGTAAACAATAGGTGGGGATAGAGCCCAAAGAGAGAGAAGAACAGTTGGACAGACAAAGGAGCGGATAACGATCTGGCTAGGAGAAGGAATAGCAGTTAATGGAGATAACAAGGTGTAGAGCTGGATGAACACAGCAGGCCAAGCAGCATCAGAGGAGCAGGAAGGCTGATGTTTCAGGC
>NC_063351.1:27287029-27334137 GCF_021869965.1 Rhincodon typus | reverse complement strand
TCTGAAGAAGGGTCTAGGCCCGAAACGTCAGCCTTCCTGCTCCTCTGATGCTGCTTGGCCTGCTGTGTTCATCCAGCTCTACACCTTGTTATCTCAGATATCCAGCATCTGCAGTTCCTACTATCTCTGAAGCTGTTAATGGAGACTGTTAGTGGTTAACAATAGGTAGTGTGTAATGGCAGACTATGTGATAACAAGGCCTGGTGTGTGGAGTTGGGGCTAGGACATTGCAGAGTACAGGCCCTAAAATTATTGAATTCGATATTGAGCCCAGAGGACTGCAGCGTCCCCAAGAGGAAAATGTGGTGTTGTTCTTCAAGCTTACATTAAGCTTCGCTTGAGCACTGCAGCAAGCCATGAGACAGAGATGTTGGCCAGGGAACACACTATCTTCTGCATATAAACATTTTCCCAGCTACCATCAGTTCTGAGGAGGGGTCACCGGACCTGAAACTTTAACTCTGATTTCTCTTCACAGATGCTACCAGACCTGCTGAGCTTTTCCAGCAACTTCTGTTTTTCTTCCTGATTTACAGCATGTACAGTTCTTTCAGATTTTATTCATCCTTACTCCCTGCTTCCTGTAAAGATTCCATTCCATTTTCCCAGTTCCACCGTCTCTGTTGCTTTTGTTCCGATGCAGCCAGCTCCGACAAGCGAACCTCTGAAATGCCCACCTTCTTCCTTCACCGAGCATTCCCCAGCACTGTTGTTGACAAGGTCCTCAACCAGGTCCAACCCATCTTCTGCACTTCTACTCTCGCCCCCTCTCTTTCCTCTCACAACAGCAATAGGGTTCCCCTTGTTCTCACCTACCATCCCACCAGCATCCACATCCAGAGGGTCATTAACTGCCATTTCTGCCACCTCCAGCAAGATGCCACCACCAGACACATATTCCTCTCCCTTCTCTTATCCACCTTCTGCAGGGACCATTCCCTTCGCGACACCCTGGTTCAGTCTTCCTTCACTTCAACAATGCCCCCGCAACCCTACGGCACCTTCCTCGCAACCACCAAAGGTGTAACACTTGCCTGTTTACCTCCTCCCTACCCAGTATCCAAGGGCTCGAACATACCTTCCAGGTGAAGCAGCACTTTATCTGCACTTCACACAATCTAGTCTACTACATTTGCTGCTCACAATGTGGTCTCCTCTACATTGGGGAAACGAAGCATAGGCTGGGTGACTGCTTCACAGAACACCTATGTTCTGCTCGTAAAAAAGACCCTGAGCTTCCAGTCGCCTGGTACATTAACACACCATTTTGTTTCCTGGCCAAAATCTCTGTCTCAGGCTTGCTGCAGTGTTCCAGTGAAGCTCAGTGCAAGTTGGAAGAAAGATACCTCATTTTCTGCTTGGGGACCCTGCAGCCCTCTGGACTCAATATTGAGTTCAATAATTTTAGGGCCTGAACTCTCCTATGTCCTAGGCCCCAAACTCACACACCAGACCTTGTTATCATATAGTCTGCCATTACACACTATCTAGTGTTAGCCACTGTCTCCATTAACTCTCCTAGCCAGAACGTTACCCACTCATTTATCTGTCAGACATGCTTTTCTCTCTCTCTCTGGGCTCTATCCCCACCTATCATTTGCTCCTTACTCCCTCCACCCACCCTATCTTCTGCATATCAACCAACGTTTTCCTAGCTACCATCAGTTCAGAGGAAGAGTTACTGGATCCAAAACGATAGCCCTGATTTCTCTTCATAGATGCTGCCAGACGTGCTGAGCTTTTCCAACAACTTCTGTTTTTGTTCCAGAATTATATGTTCACTCGGGCTGTGTCTCACTTTGATGTGATACCTCCTTCCTAACCATAGAACGCTTACTGAATTTACTTTCAACAGGCCCTGTTTTAAATGGAGCTGAAGTAAGCTGAGATGACTCACTTGTTAAGCTTCAGTAGTAATTAATACCTATCAAGGCCATTTTCATAGCTTCAGATGATTGACTGATAGCTCTTCTTCAGTCAACTGTGTCAGCTCCCTTATTAACCTTTAATTTTAAACTTTTAAAATGGAGAAAGAAAAGAAAGATTTACCAGTTCTATTCTACGTCCAAATTCCCTGAATTGAATACTCAATCAGGCTGTGTCTCTGGATGTGATCTCTTCTTACTGACTGGACATGGCTTTCTCTACAGATAGACAGACAACCTACTCTAATCCGTAAAATGGTCACCTGTCCCTGAGTGCATGTGACTTGGCAGCAGCGTTGCAATGCCAGGTGTTGGTACACTCCAGTGTGCAACACTGAAAGTGAAGGACCGTATCCTAAGTGAATTGGAGATGTGCCATGATAATGTGCTGTGGTGAAGCTGGTGCATACCAACACCAACCACCGTGGACAAGGTGTGCATGCAATTGCTATCTATGGAGTGTGGGGACTGCTGGAAGCATGAAGAAGCAAGTGACAAGCAGATACCTGCTCGGACATACATGTCAGGAATTGTTGCTGTCAAATTTATTTTCACTGCTCAGGATACAAGCAAACTGCATATAAATGAGTTGAGAACAAGTAATGATGAAACCTTAACGTTGTGTGAATGGATTTCTTGCTGCTCAAACATCAAATGCATAATTAGACATTGATTTTTCTCGACATTGAGAATTTCCTTTTCCAATCTCGTCATATTTTCCCAACTGTCTCATTATTGCCCATACTGCTCTAAGACAGTGAAAATGCAGCCCATAGCGATGCAGTGATGTCTGAATCAGTTGGTTACAGGTTTTAAGCCTAGATCTTTTCAGGTCAGATGGTCGCATAGTAAGGGGGCTCGAAAATGTTAAGTGAAAGTAATTGCTTCCAACAGCCTCCCTACGAATCTGCAGGCCTGTAGTCTTTCTGGCTGCTGTGTTTGAACAGCAGTGAGACCTGCAGCAGTAATGGCCCTGGTATCAAACAAAAGCCAGCAACAGTAGAAGTCTTTGTATTTACAGAACACCAATGACATAATGAATATCCTGAGGCCTCTTGTAGGAGTGTCATGAAATATATATTACACAATGAAATATTAAGACAGAAAAGGATTGGTCAGAGACCCAGGTTTTAAAGAACATTTGGAAAACCCAGACAAGTGAAAGCACAACTGTCAACAGTAGAACAGTTAAAATTAGGGTGGGCCAAATAGCAGAAATGAAGGGAAACTGAGATCTCAAAGAGTTATGGCGCAGCAGTAAGTTACAGAGATAGTGCACAATGAGACTGTGGAGGGATTTGTAAACAAGGAGAAAATTTGACTCATGGTGCTGCCAAAGTAAA
The DNA here is from genome assembly GCF_021869965.1 of Rhincodon typus. NCBI lineage: Eukaryota > Metazoa > Chordata > Chondrichthyes > Orectolobiformes > Rhincodontidae > Rhincodon > Rhincodon typus. The sequence continues at coordinate 27,330,869 of NC_063351.1, read as the reverse complement.
TATCAAAGTGAATGAGTCAAAGCTTGTTGTATCATGTCTGATGGCCAGTACCCCTTCAAAGGACAAGCTTGTGATGTCACCCTATGGTATGTGACCCGAGGGTACACAGGATCTCATATCCCAACTTCCCTTGCATCAATAACACTTGTTATAATCCCTGTTGATGGTACTATTGGAAAAGTCAGCTCCTATGATGCTGCTTGGCCTGCTGTGTTCATCCAGCCCTGCACCTTGTTGTCTCGGATTCTCCAGCATCTGCAGTTCCTACTATCTCTGGCTTGACAGATCATACTTTTGTTTATTTTTGTTAGTCAATGTGGTGGTTAGTCACTATAATGCATGTACATGAAGCTGCAAATGTTCTTTAATGACAAAACACAAGTTTATTGTATGAAAGAAAACAAACAAACCAATCTATCTTGATATATTACAATTAGAAAAATCCAACTTTACGTCTAATTGTCACAAGCAAAACAAAGCTTTGATTTGTTTCCCAATATAATCTGTTGCAGACTCAAGTTCATAGAGATGTCATTCCTATCCCAAATCTTTAAGTTTCTACTTAATTGATGCCTTCCATTTTCTCTTTTGTGAGCTCAAGGGATAATTAAATGATTTGTCTCCAAGTAGGATGGAATGAGCATTTCACATTTCTGATGGCCAAAACTTTTCAAATTTTTACAACCTGAAAATTTCTATCCAATTTCACAAACTAGAGAAAGCACTGCTGCAGTGATTGCTTTCCTCAGAACTGAAACTGAAATTCACTTCAGCACTTGGCTCTTGATTCTTCTCAACTGAACTCAGTTCTCTGCTCTACCATTTCCTTAATTAAAAGAAAAGGAAAAAAAGACTGCAATGCACTTTTGAACCACAACACAAAGTCAGTGAAGTGCAGAAAGCTGGACTAAGGCTCTATTCCTGATAGTTGATTGAAAAAATGTTTCTCACTGCTGAATCTGTCATCTTACAGAAGAAACAGCTTTTAATCAACACTGGTATGAAGACAAGGATACATAGCTTAAGGTGGTACAGCATGTTTTTAAGGCAAAATCATAGATAGTAGAACTCTCATTATGAACTAGGCATCCAGTGACACCCTTCTTTCATTACAACTATTTAAACTTCCACTATTCTATTTCACTCAGATGGTAAACCAAAGAGTTGATTTACTAGTTTGTCAGGCCAACAAAATCTGCAATGGATGTGATTATTGCACCTATCCAATAAGTGTCCAGCATTCCTTGATATCTCTAAAGCACATTACAAAGTTACATTGGCGTACACGTACAGGAAATCTGGTTCCAAAAGTGTTATGGTTTGTTAGTGGGTTGGGTGGGATGTAACAAAATACTCTGAAGTTAAGTGATACTAATTAACAGGTTTATTGGTGGTTTTATATATATGTGTGTGTTTATGTATAAAGCAGTGATGAATATATTAAGTGGTAAAATAATATATTGAGATGTATGTAGATTAAGCATTAAATATGTATATATAGCAGTATATTATATATAACGTGGTAATGTACTTTCAATATATTAGAAACACATGCAAACTAATGAGTTCTGAAACTACTTTAGACATGTTCAACTATGAGTCCCATTGCTTCCTGCCTATCAGGGACCCTGCTTTCCGACAGCTGGTCTGGAGAACTCGGTTCCTGGCACCATTTGCTATCCCGATCCAAGGTGAAGTTCTATGAATAGGCCAAAGTCCCCAGTATTATTACTATTCTACTATTAATACTGTATAATAGTAATAATAATAGAATAGTAATAATATTAATACAGTATCATCATTCCTCAGTAAGTGGGACGCTATGGTACAGCCATTTCACAGTGCATAATGGATCACCAATTCTATGTTTTGCATATAATCACACTGCAGTACCAATACACAAGTTCCTCTTGGCTTCTCAAGTCTTCTAGCTGGTAGATATTAATGGCCAGGGAGTGGCAAGACCAACAGTATGCACAGATCTTGATAGTGACCACTCATGAGATTCAAACCACACCAATGTTACAGAACAAATCACACGTCACACGACTGAATCAGTCAATAATCTCAGATGCTTGTCTCCAAATGGATTTGATGCAATTGGAAATTTTAAGGGTGATGCAGCATTTCATCTGAAGGATATTGCAACTCAACTTATTGAACATCCAAGGAACAGCAGCATGTACATTCAGGAGAAGATCCAAGCGGAATTGAACAAGATGGAGCAAAGTGGTTTAAATTGGAAAGTCGACCTCCACTCAGATTGGTGTAGCTCCATCTCACGTGTTTTAAAGAAATATGGCCCCACAAGCATGTGCCTGGATCTAATGTGTTTCAACTTTTCACTTATAAAGGTATCCACACAAAATACTGATCCTGAAAGAATTAAATCCTCAAGTTTTCTGAAGCCAGATTCTTTTCCAAATTGGATGTGAAGAATGGATGCTGATCTGTACAGAAGTATCCCAAGGGTTCTTAGAATAATAGAATCCCTTTAGTGTGGAAGCAGGCCATTTGACCCATCAAGTCCACACCAACCCTCCGAACAGCATCCCACCCTAACACAGCCACCTACTCTATCCCTGTAACCCTGCATTTCCCATGGCTAATCCACTTAGTCTGCACATCCCTGCACACTATGGACAATATAGCGTAGCCAATCCACCTAACCTGCCCATCTTTGGAATATAGGATGAAACTGGAACACCTGGAGGAAACCCATGCAGGCACAGGGACAGTCGCCCAAGGATGGAATCAAACTCAGGTCCCTGGGCTGAGAGGCAGCAGTGCTAACCACTGACCTACTGTGCCAACCCCAATGACATTTAGGAAGACATTGGACAGTGATCTTTCTGACAGTTACCATTTAAGCTCTCAATTATCCAAGACACATTTCAGCAGCACATAGTACGATTATTTATATGTGGTTGTATTCGCGTTGCTGACAATATCATGCTCATGGGTAAGACATAGCAGAGCATGATCACAGCTTTCACTGACTGATGAGAGAAGCACAACAACAAAGATTAGTATTTAACCAGTTCAGCCAAGTAAATGTCTTAGGGTGCGTTAACCCCATCCATAGAATCCATCCTGATCCAGGTAAGATCAGGGATGTTAGGCAAATGCTGACTCCACAGTATAAAGAGGATCTGCAGCATTGCTTGAGATTTTTCAACTTAGGTGTGGCGAATGTTCACAACATTGTGGGCTATGTATTTCTGCAAATTATTCAGGAAAGGAAGACAAGATGGCAATCAATAATTGATTCTCTTAAGCAGATACAGTTCGCAAAATTTTGCCTTATGCAATACTAGAACCTCAGGAAAATCACAGTTCCCAAAGTGGATACATCACAAAAAGAGCTAGGCATGTCTCCTTTTGCAAAATGAAACACCTTTGACTTGGAAAACCTATTGCCTTCTTCTGTGCAAATCAACAATTCACATCCAGAATGTGAGGCATTCACTCTGGTATTTAAATCATGCAGTTTCGTACATACTTATTTGGCAAAATATTCACCATTGAAACGGATCACAAGCCATTAGAAATAATGTACTATGAACAGCTAACAAATGCACCATCACTCTTGTCAAGGTGGAAGGATATGACTTTGAAGTGAGACATAAGCCATGTACCAGGATGATTATGTCTGTCACACTAAACAAATTACCTCACACAAAAAGGTATTCCCTTGATCTACGCATTGATGCTCTCGACTATGAAATTGAAAACATTCTCAAGGTGGGTCTGTTACACTTTGGTCAAAGTCAGTGTGATCAGTTATAATCAACAACTACCAGAGTTGCAAAAGATCATTTTTCAGGGATGAGATGACAGTATTAAAGACATACTTGAGAAGATTTATTTATCTTGGTTATAAAGAGACAAGCATGGTATATCACAGCAAGTCAGTTGTTTTCGAGGGCAAAAGCATCCTAATACCAAATGTATTACATCAAGATATCATATCTATGCTGCATTAGGGGCACGTGAGAATTGAAAGCCCAAGACAGCTAACACAAGAATCTGTGGACTAGCCAAGTATGAATCAAGATTTTGGGTGACTCATGAATATATGTGAGGTATGCCAACAGCAGCAGGGCAAGCCTTTGCATCCACATGATGTTCCTCCACTTCTGGGACAAAAGTGGTAATACCTCTATTCACAGTGCATGGAGAAGATTACATCCTTCATTAACATTCCCATTCTTCAATGGCTCTACAACACAATAAGTGCAATCGTGGTTGACATGATGAGTACTATTTTAAGTTTATTTGTTGTCCCAAATATGATAGTGTTTGACGATGGCTGCAATATAGTGTGCATGGATGAGAGTGTATTAATTATGAAGAGAGGTTGGACAAACTTGAATCATTTTCATTAGAGCATCGGAGGTTGAGAGGCAACCTAATAGGAATACATAAAATTATGAGAATCATGGATATGGTGGAATTCAGAGTCTTATTCCCAGGGTGGAAATGTCAAATACTAGGAGGCATAGATTTAAGGTAAGAGCAGAAAGTTTAAAGGAGATGTGTGAGCTAAGTTTTTTACTCGGAGGATGGTAGATTCCTGGAATGCACTTTCAGGGGAGGTGGTAGAAGCAGACACAATAGCAAAGTTTAAATGGCATTTAGACAGATATATGGACAAGTAGGGAATAGAGGGATACAGACCATGTGCAGGCAGATGGGATTAGTTTAGAATGGCATCGTGATCGGTGTAGATATGGTGGACAAAAGGGCTTATTCCTGTGCTATACTATTCTATGTTCTAATATATTAGCATGCCGTTCAGAGCATATCTACTAAGTGGCAAGTGGCCCTCTGCCATCATTAGCCCACTTTCTGTGCTCAAATGGTTGAGCAGATTAGACCATCCCAGTACAATGTATGGTCATAGGCAAATATAAATTACCTTGCCCAGCAACCAATTGTCTGACCATCCCAAAACATAGGACATCCTTCTTTAATGACATAAGGAAATGACATACATGATGGGTGAGCAGCTAGACAACTACTAAATCTAAGCAGCGGGAAATGATTGTTGTTAGAAATACAATTACAAACACTTGAATACCAGCAAAATAATTCTAAATTATGTAACTAGCCCAGATCACCCCAAAGTGATAACAAAAACAGAAATTGTTGGAAGAACTTAGCAGGTCTGATAACATCTGTGGAGACAAAACAGAGTTAACATTTCAGGTCCCGTGCCCCTTCTTCAGAACCCAAAATGATCACTGATCATGATGTTACATTGTGAAGAAGCCAGCTCAAGATCAATATACACACCAATCATGTCACATGATTCAATGGCGGAGCAGACTCGATGGGCTGAATGGTCTGACTTCTGCTCCTATGTCTTATGGTCTTATATATGGAGAGACTGAGGAAAACACTCTGATGATGATGGTTGTGTTGTGATGCTGAGTCACAGAAACCAGCAGTAAGACAACAAAGTTGTCAACTAAGTACAATAGAAATCAACATGTATACAATCACCAAATTAGGATGAGTTGTCAAATCTCCAAAGTATCACTCACTGAAATTTGAAATTTTAACCTTGTAAAGTCTTTTCTACATGATTGCATAATTATTAACAACATGTTCCTATGTACAACTGTGATCATTGTTATGGGATAACATTTTATTTTTGACAAAGGGAGATGTTATGAATTGTCTCCTGGTGAGTATGCATTTAAGAGAAATGTACATGATATCATCATTGTATTGTAGCATGTGACCCAAAGTTATTATGTTCACATACTCCATCATACCTTAGCTCACCTGAAGCTAGACACTCTAGTGGTAGAATGTTTCTCTTGTTATAACCTCATAGCTTAATATTGGCCCTGACACTTCTGTGTGTGTACATAATTGTTGTAATAAATGTCATTACCACAATATCCATGTTGACTCACTTATGTCATGGAAAATAATAAAAACATTGCTGCTCAGCTAAATCATCAAGTCAGAGGCAAACTCATCCCAACGATGGACTTAATGCATTTTAGGAGAGGGTCAGCAGAGTTTTGGATAAGCACAAGCTTGTTGAGTCACTGAGAGTCATTTTGACTGCCTGAGTCCTGGACAGATTTTCCAGTTCCTCCAATGATTCTTCTGCTCCTGAATCACTGGTCACTGAATGACTGGATAATCCACCCTCAAATGTTTAGCTTCGTACAGACAGTTAAAGCTTAAATAATGAAATCGTACGTTGGGCAACTGACTAAGAGTGAGATTCAGACTATTTTTAATTTGTAGAACACAAATAGATTCTCAATCCAGTTAGGAGCAGGCTTTGTCAGTGTTGTACCTTGAAGAGAAAGCTAAAGTGGGTGCACAGTTGTATTCAAGGAAGGGTCATAAGAGTATTAAATATCCACCTAAATTGATCCATCATTCAGATAACTGGATTCCTCAGGGCATATTACAGAATATCACTGGCCATAGAGTTTCAGGAAGGAAATCATAAACTAGTATTGGATGGTTGTGCAGTACACAGCACTTTAACTAAGTTAGTCAGTTTTAAAATTTAGAATGTCAGTTTTCATCATATCATGGGATTTTTCATTTTATATTTCATTTACTACATATGTGATTAGATTTTGCACTTGCTTTCAATTAGTTTTGTACCTCATTAGGACTGCTATGTATATTTTGAAATAATTATCCATTGGTCATAGCATCCTGTTGTTCACTTTCCTGTGGACTTTATGTTTTACAGCCCAATTCTGTTAATTATCAGATATCATTATCTGATTTAGATGAACATCAATTTTGATTTATAGTATGACTTGTTGATCTTGTTTGTTTATCAACATTTTGGTTCATTTTGACGTTGGCATAAAGTAAACCCAAAGTAACTGATCAATGCTAACCTTTTGTCTTCACTTCTCACCTAATCAGAATGTCAACATAGCTCTCTGAGGTACCGCTCTTATGGCGCAGTGATATTATCCCTCCATTAGAAAAGTAATCCATCCCAGAGAAACAAAATAATGGATTTAAATAAAAGGCTTATAATGTTGCCAGGAAGTGTAGTGAGCCTCAAGATTGAGAGAGTTTTAGAAAATGATGACCAAAAAGTTGATAAAGACAGATAAAAATAGCATGTGATTATAAACTGACAAGAACTATTTTAAAAAATTGTTAGAGTTTCAAAAAGAATGCAAACAGGAAGAGAATAATAAAAGTAAATGTAGGTCCATTTTTGACAATGCATCTAGCAGGGTAGATAAAAGGGAATGAGTGGATGTAGGATATTTGGATTTAAAGAAAAATTTGCTAAGTTGCCACATGAAAGGTTGGCACACAAGATAGGGCTCTTGAGGTTTGGGGAGATATATGAGCATGGACACAAGATTGGCTAAAATATGTAAAGCAGAGAGTAGGAATAAACAAATGATTTTCCAAGTTGGGTGACTTCTTTTTGTCGGGTGCCAGAAGGATTAATACTAGGCTCCAGCTTTCCTCGCTTTATATTGTAAAGATAGTGCCAATAGAAGAGGCTGAATTTGAAAAATAAATCCGTGATATCACAGGAAAACCATAAGTTAATTGGTTAATGAGAAACCGTTGTCAGCAAGTATTTTCAAACAGCTAAAAATTGTAAAAATGTATTATGCTTTTTAAAAGTTGCTACTGCCATTTCAGTATTAAAATAAATGCCTATCAGTTACCATAATTAATAAATCTCCAATCACTACTGTCCTTCTTTCCTTCTTCCTTCTGTTTTGTACAGAAACAATTGGGAAATAAACTTAGGGCAGGGTGAAGTGAAAAAAATTATTAAGTAAACCAATGTAATGTAAAGGTAATGTAAGTGAAGTAACATTAAGAGATGGTGGGACAGCATGATTGTATTGAATGCATGTCCTGTAATATGTGGGAAGTCATAGCTGCTACTGGCCACCTTGACAACCCAATATGGAGAAATTGTCTCCACCTTCAGAAACTGGAAGTCTGGGGTTTCAGCATTCCAGTTGTGGCTGGAGTCACTGTCATGCCTCCATACCACTGAGGGTTACAGGAATAGCATGTTCACAGACGTGATAATGCTGTAGGTTAGGAGCATGGAGGCAGAAAGGTAATGGGTGACCACCAGGCAGTTCAAGAGAGCCAGACAGGTAGTCAGGAGTGTCTTCTAATGCTCCTTGTTAGCTACTTTTCCATTTGGATAGTGGTGATAATGTTATTTCCTTGGAGGAGTGCAGTGAGACCCATTTTTTTAGTGACACAAGTGGTTCTGCTGTCCAAACAGAAGGAAGAAGAACAGTAGTGATTCAGGATTTGTTAGTTAGGTTATTTCTGTGGCATAGGCCTTACAGCTGATATATTGGCTCCTTGGTTCCAGGGTCAAGGATGTTATGCAGTAGCTGCAAGACTTAGAGTCATAGAGATGTATAGCATGGACCAACTCATCCATGCTGACCAGATACCCTATATTAATCTAGTCCCATTTGCCAGCATTTGGCCCATATCCGTCTAAACCTGTCCTATTATATACTTCTTCAAGGAGAGGGCAAACAGAGGCCTTGGTCTGTTTTGGTATGAATGATTTTGGTATGATGAAGTGCTGAAAGCATATTTTATGGAGCTAGGAAGGCGATTAAAAAGAAACAGCAGTTGACTCAGGATTATTCCTAGTCCTATCTGTTCGTCAGCATAGAAATGGAGAAATTGTATGATTCAATGCTGGAAAGCTCCATAGGCAGAATGGACATTGTATCTCTGAAGCATTGGGACTGGGTCTGGAGAAGGTTCAACCTTTATAAGTTGATGGTTTACACCTGAAAAGAGCCAAGATAAATATCTTCACAGGGAGATTAGCTACTGCTGCTGGACAGGATTTAAACTAGATCGTCTGTGATGGAACCTGTGAGCAGATTCAGATAGGAAAAAAACCTTAAAAAGGAACTGGAGACAGAAAATTAGCAAGTGACTCTGAAAGTCAGAGAAGCAAAGTTTAAATGTGTACTGTCATATTCTTGAAGTGTGTTAAGAAAGTATATTTGTAAGGAATATGGCAAATAAAGCCAAAGAACTGACAGCATAGAGACACATGGCAACATGATATAACTACTACAATGGAAAGTAGGGCAAAAATGGAAGCTGAATATTCCTGGATATAGAGTTCTCAGGTAGGATAACAGAAAGAAAGTTTGAAGGATTATTGGTTAAGGAATCATTTATAGGATGGATGGGATGATCATAAGTGAAGCCACACAATTGAGCTCAGAAATAAAAAAAACAGGAGCCGCTACATTCCTAAAAATGTACAAATGATCCCAAATAGTAGGAGAGAGAAAAAGAGCAAATGTGCAAGCAAATTTCTGAACATAAAAACAATTGGGAAATAATAGTTGGGAATTTCAATTACCCCTAATATCAGCAAAGGAGAGAGAACCATTTTTAACTGTCACCAATGGAATAGTTAGCTGTGAGCTAGAAAGACTTCAAATCACTAACGTACTGCCTTTCTTACAAATGAAGGTAGAATCTCTAGCTTAACGCTACATTCTTTTAAGAATCAATGGAAGTTAGGGGAGGGATAATGTGTGGGTTCTGTTTTACTGAACGTTGTTAAATTTAAGTCTGATGTTGAGGTCTAAGATGTAGTAAAAGTCATGGTAATTGCTTGGTTAAGATGTGGTTTGTGCATATGCAATAGAACTGCATTAGCTGTGACCTCAGCAGTATGCAGAAAGTGTCTTTCGGTAATTCCTTCTTGTGATAATATGTGCCAGTTATTTTGAGAAAAAAATGTTTTATGATTAACTTCTGTACTTTCCTTGATTGTTGTGGCTTTAAATTGAATGGCGGTTTGATAATTATCAAGGGTATTGATCAAATTCTTCAAATTCTGCTTCTGTTTGAGGCCAAATATACCATATTTTAACACAAGTGTGAAAGACTTTATTACTACTTGACTGCATCAAGTAGTAAATGATTTAATGAGAACGAGAAAAGAACAGCTGAAAGCTTAAAAGTGGTCCCTGAAAATCAAAATGATGCTCTTGAGAAAATCTGAAGAAGAGCCCTCAAGGAATAATAAATATCATGACACCCATCCATAAATGTGCACTGCTTCCCCTTTCACTATACCTTGATAAAAACAAATACAAAATAATCATTTAACCTTAGCCAATTTCTTTACATCTATGCCTAAATCTCCTGTACCATCCTACACCACTTCTTTTGTCATCATTATTGCTTAAATGCCCAATGAATACTTTTGGATTCACTTTTATGTTTGCTGCCAGTCTCATTCTTTCTCTTCAGTTCTCTTCTTTCTTTTTTACATTTCCTCCCTGAACATCAAATCTTCAGCCTAGCTTTCACTTGTATTAATAACCTGATTTCTGTCAAGCAAAACTATTGCTGTTCAGCATTATTCTTTATCTATTTTGTCATCCAGAAAGTTCTGGATTTGTTTCTCATATCTTCTCCCCTTGTGGGAATATATATCAACTGTACCCAATCTATTTCCTCTTTAAAGGCAGCCCACTGTTTCATTACAATTTTGTTTGACAGTCTTTAGTTTGATTTTACCTGGGTCAGATCCATTACCACCCCATTGAAATTGGCCCTTCTTCAACTAATTATTTTACCTAGAGGTGTAGATGCTGTTTGTCCTTTTCCACAGCTATCCTGAAAATTGTTATGATACTGTCCCTTAAATGGTCCTTAATGACAGTTGATCAATTTGGCCAATTTAATTTCCCTGAACAAGATCCAGAAATACTTTCTTCCTCATTGACTGGAAACATATTACTGCACAACATTCACCTGAACACACTTCAGAAACTTTTCATTCTACAGCTCTTTATGCAATAATTAACCTTGTATAGCCTTATGTTGTTAAAGTTCCTCACTACTCCATATTTGTTTTGTTTGTTTATTAGATGCGGGCATCCCATGTGGGTAGTGCTGAGTCTGCATTTATTGCCCACCCATACATGCTCACGAAAAGATGGTGAACTGCTTTCTTGAACCACTGCAATCCATGGAGGGGGGCAGGTACACCAAAGTGCTTTAGGCAGGGAGTTTCAGGAATTTGAGCCAACAATAGTAAAGAAATAGTGATAATATTCTGAATCAGGAGGGTATGTGACTTGAAAGGGAACATTCAGATGGTGATATTGCTCTGCATCTGCTGCCCTGGTCCTTCTAATGTAGTGGTCAGGGGGTTGAAAGATGTTATTGAAGGATTGTTGGTGAGTTACGATACTGCAATTTGCTAGTCCACACTACTGCCACTATGTAGTGTTGATGAAAATGAATGTTGAAGGTGCTGAATGGGATGCCAAACAAGCAGATTGCATTGTTCTGGACGATGTCAAGCTTCTTAAGTGTTATTGGCAAATGGAGAATATTCCATCATGCTCACGATTAGTATCTTGCACTTGGTGGGCATGCTTTGGGATAGCATAGGAGCTCAGTTATTTGCTGCAAAACTCTTTACCTCTGAAATGTTCTTGTATGTCTGATTCAGTTCAGTTTCTGGTTAATTGTAATCCTCAGGATGTTGATAGCAGGATATCAGAGATGGTAATGTCATTAAATGTCAAGAACCATAGTGAGATTTTCTTTTGTGTAGATGATCATTGCCTGGCACTTGTATAGATCATTCTGTACTTTCCTCATACAATTGTTCTGCTATGTCTTTCCAACCAGTTGGTTGCTTATAGGCTACAAGTAATTGTGGGGGCTATAGTGCCCCTACAGGGCCAGAAGGCTAGTGTTCAAATTCCATTTACACCGGAAATGTGTTATATATTTTTTCTATAGTTTCTTAGCTCTAACCAAATATTAATATCCTTGATTATTTTGGATTTGCTCTGTACTGCCCATTCAGTGTATTATCCTTAGCAACCATTTCTATTGCCTTTTCCAAAATACTTAATCAAGTTAGTTTAAAATAATTTGCTTGTGACAAATCCATGTTGGTTTTCCTTAATTATTCAATCAATAATCCAATATTTTGAATACTCAAAAGATTTGTTCCACCGATGCTTTAAATCTCTGTCTAGCTTTTAAAACAGAGTCATTATGAAATTTTAGTGAAGCCTGTATTTCATCAGACCTTTGAACAGAAATCTCAGAATATTAAATGTATCGTTAATGAGGCATCATTATGAGATCATTAGCCACTGAAGCAGACTTAGACAGAAATTTTAGAAAAGATGTTAAGCTGTAAAATTACTTAGGCATCAGTAAGTTTATGGATGTTGCTTTTATCTTTATTTAAAGAAAAAGAATGGAGACTTAATGTAGTTTTATCTCAACTGTTGGTACTGCTGTCAATTAATGACCATGGAAGTACTCATCAGAAAATGTCTAAGAGGCATGAGATGACTATTAACATGTTAGATCTGGAGAATTAATAACCTTTGAGTTTCTTATGGGCATAGTGACAGTTACATTGAGTCTGAATGGTATACTATATGGTATAATCAGGGATAATTTTGGAAAAACACCATCCTTGATGTTGAGCTGTATTTGGAGAGGAGAGACACTGACTGTAATGACTGTAACAATGTTGCTGCCTATTTTTCAGCTGAAGAAGAGTCCTTAGAAAGAACAATGTTTGAAAGTGACTGCGCTTTGTGGAATTTGGTCTAGTTGGTGGTAAAAATACTTTGAAGAAGTACAGTTGCCGCCACATCATTAATAAAGCATTTTTACATTCTTGCATGTTAATTTAATGTTATCAACAAATTAAACCATTCAGTCATGCCATGTTTTCAATAATTGGGTTAATTAGGTAGAAATTAGGTGATTTGGCTATTGTAAGTAGCAACACATGAATAAATTTATTTTCAAAAACACATTTTTAGAGTGAGGTAGCCACTTGCCTCTCCAACTTTACTTTGACTTAATCTTTCCCTTTCTCCCTACCTTTCCCTCACCTCTGGTGTTATTGCACTGCCCCTGAAGGGCTCTGCATGTAAATTGATAATTAATTGTAAACACAGATGACTTTGTAGTAGTGGGTAGAGGTGAAAAGTAACATGGGTAATTTGATGGTGGAAAAAACAGTTCAGTTTGGCACTTCTGGACAGAAAAATAAAACTTTAATCCACGGCAAGAGAACAAGATTTATGATCCAGGAAATAAAATTTATTATGAAGAGCTGCTCATACGTACAGTTACCATGAATCAAATATACTAGTGAATCTGTAAAACATTTCAGAAATCAGTTGCTAATCCAATAATGTGATCTCTGACCAATAAAAAGAAAGCTGGCAGGAAGTTAGATAACACAGTGTGGAGCTGGAGGGGCACAGCGGGCCAGGCAGTATCAGAGGAGCAGGGAAGTTGACGTTTCGGGTTGGGACCCTTCTTCAGAAAGGGTCCCGACCCGAAACTTTAACTTTCCTGCTCCTCTGATGCTGCCTGGCCTGCTCTGTTCCTCCAGCTCCACACCGTGTTATCTCTGACTCCAACATCGGCAGTTCTTACTATCTCTGAGGAAGTTAGATGAGATTTCATGACATTAGGAGCACAGGAGAAGTTAATTCTCAATCATAGCGTTACAATTGAGGAAACAAAGGTCTCTAATAATGTATTCTTAAAATAAGATACTTTTCCCAAAGAGTCATTGGAAATTTGAAATTCAAATATTGCACTCAGTAAAAGGAGTTTTGAGTCCAATATGACCCTATTTTTGCCCATAATACAATCAACATTAATAGAAGGGCAAACAAGTAGAATTCCAGCATAAAAACCGAAAGAACGGTGGATTCTGTAAATCAGAAACAAAAACAGAAATTGCGGGAAAAGCTCAGCGGATCTGGCAGCATCTGTAGACGGAATTCAAAGTTAATATTTCAGGTCGCGTTTCAGGACCGAGAGTCACTTGACCCGAAACGTTAGTGCTGATTTCTCTCCACAGAATTCTAGTATATACCTGGATTCTTAATTTCAATTGATAGTTTAATTCATTAGAGGCACAAATATATATTAATTAATACAATTAATACCTCAGTGTTAGCTTTATTCCACCTGCCTGAGAGGGGAGACAGGATCTTATTTGAAGGACAGCTGCCCTGACAGTACAGCACTACCCTGGTAATGGAACTGCAAACAGCTGCATGGATTCAGGGCCCAAAGCTACAGGGTGAGGCTTGAATGCTTGCCCTTCCAACTTAAGTGGAGAAAGCCCTAGCCACCCACCCAAGTCTGATGTCCTTTGCAGGAGCATTGTGCTTGTGAATGAATATCCAGCTTCCTGCCATGACCAGAATCACAGAGCATTAATTTCCTGAAACACTTTGAGAGTGTGGTGCAGGCTCCTGAGAGAGAAGGTTGAGGAAATTAAGGCCTGCTCTTAGGCCCCAATATGTGGCAGGAAACTGCAGTCCAAAAATATTTTCAGCATCCTTTTCAGCCAACATGCACTTACTTCCTGTGCGACCTTTGACCTGGGCCTGTAACGGTGGGTGCAAGTGCTTGCTAATGTTCCAAAGTAGCTACGTCGCTTCCTCAAATCTACTGAGTATTTCATGAAGTCTTACTGCCTCAAACACCTCTCCCACTTCCTCGCCACACACACAATAAAACCCACACACTCTCCCTTTCACAAGATCACTCATTTCATCAAGGCCTCACTTCACTGGGAGTAGGGGGGAGGGATAAAGAGGTTATGTAAACAATAGCAGGCAGAAAACTGGGTTTTCAAAGGAAGGAAGAATTTGTATTTATATAGCATCCGTCATCCAAATATCCCAAAGAGCTTTACAACCAATGAATGATTTGTGAAGTGTTGACTCCCTTTTTAATATTGGAAATGCAGGAGCCAATTTGTGCACAGCAAGCTCTAACAAGTGCCAATATGACAATGAAGTGATAATCTGTCTTTGATCAAAAAACCGGAAGAACTGCAGATGCTAGAAATCAGAAATGTAAACAGAAATTGCTGGAAAAGCTCAGCAGGTCTGGCAGCAGCTGTGAAGAGAGGTTGGTGTTAATGTTTCGGGTCAAGTGACCCTTCTTCAGGACTAGTTCACTGGACACGAGGCGTTAACTCTGATTTCCCTCCGCGGATGCTGCCAGCCCTGCTGAGCTTTTCCAGCAATTTCTGCTTTTGAATCTGCCTTTAATGTTGCTTGGTTGAAATATGAATACTGACTGTTGGGTCTAACTCCCTTACTGCTCTTTGAGCCCAATTCAGGCAGATTCAATCGAGGCTTTCAAAGCATACTGGGGAGGCGAGGGCCTAATGGTATTATTGTGAGATTATTAATCCAGAGACTCGGGTAATGTTCTGGGGACCTGCATTCAAATCCTGCCATGGCAGGTGGTGAATTCTAATTCACTTAAAGAAAATCTGGAATTTAGGGTTTAATGATAACCTTGAAACTGCGGTTAATTGTCAGAAAAAAATACATCTGTTTCACTCATGCCTGGCCAACATGTGACTCCAGACCCACAGCAATGTGGTTGACACTGAACAGCCACCGAGCAAATAGGAATGGGCAATAAATGATGGTCTAGCAAGAGAAACCCACATCCCTTGAGTGAGTTAAGAAAAGACAGTGTTGTGAAAGCCATCACATTGACATGAGAGTGGTTCATGTGTAGAATGTACTGCCAGAGGAAGTGGTGGATGTGAGTACAGTTACAACATTTAAAAGACATTTGGATATTACATGAATTAAAATGTTTGGAGGGATATGGGCCAAGCACA
Organism: Rhincodon typus; assembly: GCF_021869965.1. Taxonomy (NCBI): domain Eukaryota; kingdom Metazoa; phylum Chordata; class Chondrichthyes; order Orectolobiformes; family Rhincodontidae; genus Rhincodon; species Rhincodon typus. The sequence continues at coordinate 27,315,169 of NC_063351.1, read as the reverse complement.
GGCAGGTGGGACTGGTTTAGTTTGTGAATACGGTTGGCATGGACTAGTTGGACTGAAGGGTCTGTTTCTGTGCTGTATGACTTTATGACTCTAAAGCATCAGAGGTACAATTCACAGCTTTGTGAAAGAGTTTAACTGCAGGAAGTTCCAGGGAAAGAGAGAAAATACAATCTTTTTCAAGTAGAGAATGCAATCTTTCTAATCAGTCAGCATTAAAGTAAAATATTTTAAGTAGGGTATTCATCAATTATTAAAGTAACATTTAGCTTAATTCTCTGAACAATGACTACAAAATTAATGAGATGGCTCTTTCCAGTTAAGAAAAGAATTACTCCTCACGCTCCTTTCTCACCAGCAGCTGAATAATCTCCCAAAAGAAGCACAAACACAGTTTGAACAGTTATAAGGCATAGTTGCATATTTCTTCTCCATTTCTCAAAACTGGTCAAAAATATGTTCCGAACAATGGCAGTGATCAGGAAGTAGGTTATCCAACACCTCATCTATCTTTCATATGCATAGACATCAGAATATCTCCAGGAACTTAACCAGCATCCTTTCTGGACCATTTATAACAAATCACACCCAAGCATCAGCTGGCAACTTATTCCAACACTTATTGACCCTCTGTACCTGAAACAACTCACCACCACTGGAATGTCCTGGAATGCACAAACATGCCTGGAGCTAGTCTCATATTTAAAAACCATTGTGTACCCAAACAAAGTGTTAGACTGGATTTGCTTTGCACAGTTCCTGATGTATACCCTGAAAATAGCAGAGAAGGGGAATTTGGCAAACCCAGCACCCACACCCCACTCCCCATTGCAGGCAGAGTCCTGAAGGTCTTGCTCGATGGGGTGGTGCAGAGGTGGGATGTCCACAATTTCCAGGATCAGCAGTGGATGCTATGGCATCAGATCATGCCAGCTTGTTTTAGATTGCCATTCAGGTTGCTGCTGTCTGACCCATCTGAAGAAATGCACATCACTGTAGGAAAAAGATCAATGACATTCCTTATTCTACTATAGTCTTCTTTACTATTCCTCACACTCACTCAGTGGTACTGTGCCCACTTCCAATCAAGGCCCATGCTGTGCTGATCTCACTATTGTCTGCAATATCTTCCATCACTTGCTCTCACACACCCCAACTGCACACACCACTAACATGGTGCCCTCTGAATTACCTACTCACCTACTTGGGAAACCTCCCCACCTCCAACATGATAGAATTCTTTGAGGAAGTGACAAAGTTGATAGATGAGGGAAGGGCTGGAGATGTCATATACATGGACTTTAGTAAGACGTTTGATAAGGCTCCCCATGGTAGGCTGATGGAGAAAGTGAAGTCGCATGGGGTCCAGGGTGTACTAGCTAGATGGATAGAGAACTGGCTGGGCAACAGGAGACAGAGAGTTGTAACGGAAGGGAGTTTCTCAAAATGGAGAACTGTGACCAGTGGTGTCCAACAGGGATCGGTGTTGGGACCACTGTTGTTTGTGATATACATAAATGATCTGGAGGAAGGTATAGATGGTCTGATTAGCAAGTTTGCAGATGATACTAAGATTGATGGAGTAGCAGATAGTGAAGGGGGCTGTTGGAGAATGCAGCAGAATATAGATAGATTGGAGAGTTGGGCGGAGAAATGGCAGATGGAGTTCAATCCAGGCAAATGCGAGGTGAGGCATTTTGGAAGATCCAATTCAAGAGCGAACTATACGGTAAATGGAAAAGCCCTGGGGAAAATTGATGCACAGAGAGATCCGGGTGTTCAGGTCCATTGTACCCTGAAGGTGGCAACGCAGGTCGATAGAGTGGTCAAGAAGGCATTCGGCATGCTTTCATTCATCGGACGGGATATTGAGTACAAGAGTTGGCAGGACATGTTACAGTTGTATAGGACTTTGGTTCGACCACATTTGGAATACTGCATACAGTTCTGGTCGCCACATTACCAAAAGGATGTGGATGCTTTGGAGAGGGTGCAGAGGATGTTGCCTGGCATGGAGGGTGCTAGCTATGAAGAGAGGTTGAGTAGATTAGGATTATTTACATTAGAAAGATGAAGGTTGAGGGGGGACCTGATTGAGATCTACAAAATCATGAGAGGTATAGACAGGGTGGATAGCAAGAAGCTTTTTCCCAGAGTGGGGGACTCAATTACTAGGGGTCACGATTTCAAGGTGAGAGGGGAAAAGTTTAAGGGAGATATGCGTGGAAAGTTCTTTACGTAGACGGTTTTGGTGGGTGCCTGGAATGCGTTGCCAGCGGAGCTGATAGAGGCGGGCACGATAGCGTCATTTAAGATGTATCTAGACAGATACATGAATGGGCAGGGAGCAGAAGGATACAGATCCTTGGAAAATAGGCGACAGGTTTAGATAGACGATCTGGATCAGCGCAGGCTTGGAGGGCCAAAGGGCCTGTTCCTGTGCTGTAATTTTCTTTGTTCTTTGTTCTCCACCAAAAGTAACAGCTGTACCACCCACTCTCATCTCCTGCCTCTCCCTTATTCATGTATGAGCCTCAACTAGTTTGTTGGAGAGATTCTTGCTGCAAAGTTGACTAAGTTATCTTGTATATTACCAAATTCACTGCATTAATTGCCATTCCCACTCTATGGTAAGTTATGTGTCTGATTTCTGCTCCATTTTCCAACACACCATCTCAAAAAACTCATCCCTCTCAAGGGTGCCCATCCTAAGACCAGCATCACTTGCATCCATGCTGTCTTTGAAAGCCTACTGTGTACCAGGAGAAGCATGGCATTTGGTAGCAGCATTGCTTTTTACTGGGGTATGAGGGCAGATGGCTAAGAAGACAAAGTTGTCACCATGTTTCTCCAACAGGGATCTAGACGTTCAAGCTGATGGGGCGGTGCAACAAAGAGGTATCCATTTCCTGGACGACCATCTTAGGAGGCTGAGCCATGCCTTGTGGCAGCTGGTCAGAGGTTGCCACCTGGGTCAGCGCTATCTCCAGGGTATGGAGCAGGATGCAGCTGCAGTGCCAAAAGAAGATCAATGACCTTTGCTACTCTGCCAGGGCAAGTGGCTTTTTACTACCTCACACTCAGTGTCTGTTGCTGAAGCCATCCAGTTGTCTTTTAAATGTTGTAATTGTACCAGCCTCCACCAATTCATCTGGCAGCTCATTCTATACACTCATCACCCTTTGTATGAAAAAGTTGCCCTTTAGGTCCTTTTAAACCTTTCCCATCTCACCTTAAACATATGCCATCTTATTTTGGACTCTCCCATCCCAGGGAAAAGACTTGGCTATTCACCCTATCCAAGTCCCTCATGATTGCTTATTGCTCTGTAAGGTGCCCCCTTGACCTCTAATGATCCAGAAAATAGCCCCTGTCTATTCAGCCTCTCCCTATCGCTCAACCACTCCAACCCTGGCAACATCCTTCTAAATCTTTTCTGAACATTTTAAGTTTCACAACATCCTTCCTATAGCAGGGAGACCAGAACTGAATATTCCAAATGTGGCCTCATCAATATCCTGTACAGCCACAACATGACCTCCCAACTCCTATACTCAATGCACTGACCAATAAAGTCAAGCATACCAAGCCTCTTTTCATTATCTTATCTACTTGCAACTCCACTTTCAAGGAACTATAAATCTACACTCCAAAGTCTCTTTGTTCAACAACACTCCCCAGGGCCTTACAATTAAGTGTATAAGTCCTGCCCTGATTTGCCTTTCCAAAATACAGCACCTTACATTTACCTAAATTAAACTCCATCTGCCACTCCTCGATCCATTGGCCCATCTGATCAAGGTTCCATTAGACTCAGAGGTAACCTTCTTCCCTGTCCACTATACCTCCAATTTTGGTGTCACCTGCAATTTTACTAACCATACCTCCTACATTCCTATGTGTTCACTGCCAACGTTCCCTTGTGAAGCAATGCTCCCCCACTGACAAACTCTCCACTGGGGTAGGAACAACAGTTTACTTATCATTTGTCTGAAGTTATACTTCAACAGTCTAAATAACCTTGTCTCACATTTTTTTATTGTATTTTTTTGAATGAGTAGATTTTAATGCATCTGCAATACAGTTCCAAAGTGAACATTCCAATTAAAACCAATGTCTGTGAAAGCACAGAACAGAGAGAAAATAGTTCTCCTGAAAGAGGAGAGTAAAGTCAGTCTCTTTATGCAGATGCCACTGTTTGAGCTAAAGAAAGGTTACGACTGCCAACTCTTGCTCAGAGGTACGTGTGCTCTATGTCACGAACATTCTTAAACATAGAAGGAAACACATAGAAAATGTAGACACTTCTTTGAATGTTGATAATTTCACAATGGAAATTAGCCTTATCCATTGTCATGAAACTGGGATGAAGAATAGAAAATTTCATTTTGCTATTCCTAACAGAAATGTCTCATAAATTAAAAGAATTTCTCTTAGAATCTGTTGCCCATTCGTAATTGCTTTATTTGCAAGTCGGAACGATAAACATTAATTGCTGCTTTATAAATGTCCTTCATTACTGCACAATGGGTACGCTTAGCATGTAGAATAAATTGTGATTGCAAATCATTGGTGAATGCAAATTAACCCATTGACCATAACTTGTATAATACAAAAAACATTATCATCTCAATAAGGAAAACTCCAGTACATGTTACAAAACCCACAGAAGAAGCAAAATTGTTGAATATTTTTGAGAAAAGAATGTTGGGATACGTGCACCTTTTGAAGCCTATCATTTATTATCCTTTGCACTACAGCAGCACTGATGATAACTCCTGCTGTGACTGGATCCATTAGTCACACTTCCATTGAACTTGTGTGGGTGATATAAGAAACAGAACAGGCCCTTAGTGAAGCACACAGTCCGCATGTGCATCACACATAACTGACAGTTTAGCAGGGATAATAAGAACTGCCAGTGCTGGAGTCTGAGATAACAAAGTGTGGAGCTGGAGGAACACAGGAGGCCAGGCAGCATCAAAGGAGCAGGAAAGCTGACGTTTCGTTTCAGTTCAGAAGTGTGACACTTCTTCAGAAATAATTAATGTCAATAATGTCAATAAATATTAATGACAGTTTAGCATTGTCTTTGATACAATGGGTTGCGAACGATTCCACAAGGAGGGTTGTGGAATGCCTTGACATGGACCTTTGACAGAGTGATCTTATTCCAATGAATGCAGTACAATCCATGCTGCATAAGTACAATAGGAGATTGTACATACTGTATGATTACTGACATTTTGCTTTCCCCGTCCCCTTACCATCTAAGAAAGGAAGCAATGCAAATAAAAGAATGTTGGTGAATTCTTACAGTTCAAGGTGAGAGGAAATTAACTCCTTGCCGTTATGCAGCCTATGAAATCTTGGATTGGCTTTGTGTACTGTTGGCCTGCCAATACCACTTTTAAGGTCAATTATGGTTACTTCTGCTTCACAGAAATCATTATCTACAAACTACAATAGTTAGTAAAATAGTCAAGTTTGTTTCTGACCAGGATTTATAACCCACACAGTTAGACACTGCGTGAATTTCACATTTATGGTATTATGATTGCAGGTGACTTAACCCTGTTAAGATCACTGCCGACAGCCATGACAAGCTGCCTGACTTTGTGTCTGACTTTTTGCACTAAAAGGCAAGACAAGACAAATGTACCGTGACTCTTTAGCCTCTGGCCAAGGGTGAAAAGCACAAAAATGAGGCAAAACAGAAATGCTGCAAGTGTCCAGTTTGATGCCGACCCATGATTGACAAAATCCTTCACTCCGACAGGTGAAGGAATGAACTGGTTATATTTCATGTCAAATGCCAGAATGTTAGCTGGTTATGATTAAAAATAATTTGTAGGAAATAATGGGAGATGTGATGACTACGTAGAAATGCCAGGGAGCTAAAACAAAAAGCAGTATGTGTAAAACTTAAATCTTTCAGCAGAGAAAGATTTGCAGCTGGATCATTTTGGTCTTGTTGTCATCAAGACAATTGCAATAATGCCAAATTATAAACAGCCAGAACAATTAATACCAAAGAGAAAAAAAGATGTTCTGTTGAATTATACAACTGAGCAATGTCTTGTGAATTTCACTGCGGTGTTATGTAAGATGTATATGCCATATATCTCAGCAACTGGCAGATTAAATCAAATAAGACATTTATTCAATTGTTTGTAATAAACAGAGTACAGACTCTATTCAACCAGCCTGTGCTTGCAAATGTAAAACAATACATCTACAGTAAGATGTTATTTGTGAATTTGGCAAGCACTTGTTTAACAATCCAATGTATACTAATAGCTACACCAATATTTTAAGATAATCAGCCAAGCTTGTAACATTTATACTTGTTAGAAATGACATAGATTCATATGCAGCAACTCATTCCCTGCAAACAAAAAGAACATGTTCAAACCTTGCATCTTTTTTGACTTACTCAGGTGTGTGGGAAGCCTACAACAGGCATGGCAAGAAGAGACATGACAATACCTCGATTAACCTGGTTTGACCTGCAAGCAAAACAAATCACTGTGGTTGTTTGAAGTTAAACATTTTTGCAATTGTCTTAATGACTGCAAGGCAAAATGATTCAGTAATGTCTCTCTTTTCAACAATATTTGAATCCTGTACTACAAGCAACAATTAATAGAAAGATAATGTTTGGGAATATAACATTCCGTCAGCTGATAATATGATTGTTGCAAACATTCCTCTCATCCTTTAAAACAATATGAAGTGTCAAAATATGTTTCTCTCTGGCAAGCCATTCTTTTCTTAATGTTATTTGTTAAAAGTTCACCATTATTATGAAAATATTAACAATCTTTGATATTTGCAAACGTACTGTCATAAGATATTCAAAATCAAAAATATTTCTGCATCTATCTATCCCTTTTCAATTATTTTATTTAGGAAAATAGAAATGTTGCCATTGTAACTGAACATTGTAAATGAAATGTTGCCATTGGCACTGACATCATGTATCATGCAAATAAATTAGGAGCAGATCTTTTGTGCTTTCCAAAAATAAAAAGCAACATATAAAACCATAAGTTTTCAAGGAAATAGTGTGTAAATCATAGGCTTTTTAATTATTTATTAGTCTCAATTATGTTAACAACTCCAAATAATACGCACATTTTGACTTGATTTTGATTGATGTATCCTGTAGTAAATAAGGACTCATTCTTGGTCCAGCACTTGCTGCAGCATTTGCTAATGCATGAGTCATTCTTTATCTATTTGGTTAGAGATTTGCCTCTGGAGAAGAAGGAGCACATTGATTGCAATGACAGGCACATGTTATTGATAGCCTTCATAAAAGTTTTCAGGAATTTGGGTTTAAGGATAACTGCAAGTCAAAAGTCATTGTGCAAACATTGTGACCTGCATTCAAAATGGGAGGAAGGCAGAAATTGGGTAACGATAAGCCGATTAGCCTAATATCTATTGTCAGAGAAGTAACAAAATCAATTATTAAGGATGTAATAGCAGAACGTTTGGAAAATCATGATCTAATCAAGCAGAGTCAGCATGGCTTCATGAAAGGAAAATCATTCTGACTGATGTATTACAGGTTTTCGAGGAAGTTTCACTCATAGTGGATAGAGAGAAAACGGTAGACGTGTTATATTTGGGCTTCCACAAAGCATTCAACAAGATAACTCACAAAAGGTTAAGTTATAAGATAAGAGTCCATGGTAGTATATTAGCATGGATAGAGAATTGGATAATGGGCAGAAAACAGTAAGTGGAAATAGGGGATTCTTTTTCAGGTTAGCAATCTAAGATTAGCAGGGTTCCACATTAATCAGTGCTGGGACCGCAACTGTGTACAATATATATGAACGACTTTGATGAAGGAAGTGAATGTACTATAGTCACATTTACAGATGATACAAATTAGGCAGAAAGGAAGGTTGCATGAGGGATGCAAAAGGTTTACAGTGAGATTTTGATAGGTTGAGTATGTGGGCAAAAAAGTTGACAGATGGAATATAATGTGGAAAATGTGAAGTTGTTCATTTTGAAGGAAGAACAAAAGAACAGAGTATTATTTGAATAGGTAAAAACTGCAGAAAGCTGCAATACAAAGGGATTGGGGCATATCTGTGCATGAAACACAGAAAGCTAGCGCACAGGTGCAGCAGGTAAACAGGAAGGCTAATGGAATATTGGCCTTTATTTCAAGGGGGATGAAGTGTGAGAGTGGAAGTCTTCCTGCAAGTGTACTGTGTGAGACCACATGGAGTAATGTGTGCAGCTTTGGTCCCGTTATTTAAGAAAAGCTATCATTTCATTGGAGGCAGTTCAGAGAAGGTTCACTATGATGATCCCTGGTATGGAGGGATTGTCTTATAAGCAAAGGCTAAACAGTATGTGATGCTACTCATTCGAGTTTAGAAGAATGAGAGGCGATCTTATTGAAACATACGGGTTTCTTAAGGGACTTGACGTAGACAGGGTAAATGCTGAGAGGATGCTTCCCCTCATAGGAGAGTCTAGAGCCAGCGGACATTGTCTCAGAATAGAGAAGTATTAATTTAAGTCTGAAATGAGGAAGAAGTTCTTCTCTTAGATGTTTGTGAGTCTTTTGAACCTCCTTCCACAGAGAGCTATGGGGGCAGAATTCTTTTATATATTTATGGCTGAGATAAATAGATTCTTGATCAGTAGGGGAATCAAGGGTTATGAGCAAAGGGCAGGAAAGTGGATGAGAGGAGTGTTGGATCAGTCATGATCCTATTGAATGGTGGAGCAGGCTCAAGTGACTGAACAGCTTATTCCTGTTCCTGTTTCTAATGATCCGAAAGATGGTTTCCATTTTGTACAATACATTAAAGAGCACCTGTAAAAATTAATAAATTATTTTGCAATATTAGAAGACACAAACTTAATATTTTCATATCATGTCCCTCTTTCAGATATTTTAGAGCATATTAACTTTTATGGACTTAATGCTTCCAAAAAATAAGGGGCAGTGGAATTTCACACAGATGTATACATTTAATTTAATGTTTTAGATAATGTAGTGGAATGCCAAATAGTTAAATTGTTGTTTATAGGCAACAGTGTAGGTGCAAGCATAAAATTGCAGAGATATTAATAGATTATAAATGGACAATAACTGCAACAAACAGATTTTAATGTGAGTAAATGTTAGGCCATCTACTTTGGACCTAAAATGTTTAGGTTTACTTTTTAAATGGTGAAAAGCTGAAAATTGTGGGGTTCAAAAGGGATTGAAGGTCCAAGTACATAAATAATTAAAATGATACAAACTGACAGAGAAATAACCAAACAGCCAATGATAACCAGAACATTAAGGGGAGAAATCATGTTTCAGCTATGCAAAGTGCTGAATGGATCACAGCTTTGAGCAAATATGGAAGCTGTAAAGGGAGTGCTGCATAGCTTTACCAGAGCGATGCCTGAATTCCAAAGGTTAAATAGGTGGACAGATTGCACAAATTATTGCTGTGTACCATTGAATGTAGAAAGTTAAGCATATTCTGATCAAAGTTTTAAGCTGTTACAGGGAACAGATAAGGTTGATGCAGAGAACTATTAAGTGGAACATCTAGAGGAGATGAAACTACAGTGGAATTCTGATACTAAATGAATTATACCACAAATTCACTTGTAGTGCAGGGTTCTCATGCCTCCCAAATAATGTAATAATCATGATCCTACTTAGCTCCCAGCCCCACTCTACCACCTCTTGGTCCTTACTTCCCTCAGTCTGACCATGCTCTCTTGCCACTTCCCAAGCCCCTTGTCCCTGGCCTTGATCCAAATCCCTTCCATTCTTCCTCCCAACACCCATCTCAGCACTAGTCCCAATCTGATTCACCTCTCAGCTCCTACTTGACCAGAATACCCTCTTGGCCTTGGCCCAATACAAGTCCCCCCTCTGCCTGACCCAAATTGCCCCTCAGCACTACCAAGCTTATCCCTCGGCCTCAATCTTCTCCTATTCCTCTGTTCCTATGGCTATCAGTACAAATCACTAACAATAAATTCTTATTATATTCCAGGGAACCGGATGTTTAGCCTTTTTAAAGTGTTAGCTGCGTAAGTCAAATGAAAAGCAATATTCAGCTGTTGTAAAGTCAGTAATGAACAGCCAATCCTGTATGTATTAGATGTTCAGCCTCTTTTAATTTCCAACAAAGGAAATTAGAGCAGTTAACGGTTAAAAATGGGATAAGTCAGCTTGAATACACTTAGCTGAACTGATAATCTGCAGTACGGTATGAGATGGCAATAGTGGTGGTTCTATCCTATCTTAAAATTCTCCGTGCTAATTTTGATACTGCACAGTAGTAAATTGGCAGAGCATATCACAACATCCCAATAGCTGTCAGGATAAAATGCCCAAAAGGGACTAATTAGAACACACTGACAGTCATATTCTGCAGCACCTACTGTGATAGAACTTGCACAGCATTCCAGAGATTTAGCTCTCTGTTTGTCACTAAGCAGAACTTAGACCAGCACATTAAAATTATACTGTCTATTTTCCAAGCTTTGCTGTGCTGAAGTATATCAGTTAAAAACATTACACTTTATACATCCAGCAGTATTTGGTCTTGTGGCTTTTACAGTAGATAATGATGTAACATGTAAGTCTAAAGCATGAGAAAAATTATAGCTCTTTGAGAACAAGAAATTTGAAAGGCAGTTTTAAAATGTCCACCTTAACTGGACTCTGTAGGTGCTGATTGATTGAGATTCTTTTGGTACATGAAGTAGAATGATTAATCCATTATAGGTCTTCATCTGTATTTAAATTTGTAGACAAACAAATTATTGGCTTCTCCTTTTGTTATCCTCTGAATTGCCACGTACAATTGTTTTTCTCATTTGATGGATAAGAATGGATGTAAAAATGACACTTTTTAAATTTAGTAATCATTACGTAAAAGTTCTAGGAATAAATTGATTTGACCTTGAAAATACACACCAAGATTATAGTATTTGTTTAATCCAATATGCGCCATGTAATATTAGTTGCATGCCAACTTGCTGTATACAGCCAGTGTTAAGAGACAAAGGAGTGGATAATGATTTGGCTAGCAGGGTGAATAGCTGTTAATGGTGACTGTTAGCGGCTAACAATGGGAAGTAAATTAGTTAATTAATGTTAGTTAATGATTAGTTAATAATTATCCTGCTTTGAGTAAAGAGTTAGGGACTTTGTGGTTAAGAGTTGTTGCTGGCTATTGTGCCAGGATTAAATCCAATATGGCAAACATTGAAGTATGGCAAAATGAGGAAGTGTGGGCTTATCAGCTTTGGATGCTCTCTGAAAATGTTGGTGGAGGAAATGGGAGAGAAATCTAATATTCATAAGGGCTCTGGGAAGTCTCTGAGACATGGTGAAGCAACAAAGGTAACAGACAGGCATGATCATCGATGTAGAAGTCAAGCCACAAGGGTCTCAGTGAAGTGCTGCAACACGTTTAATGACCTTACACAAGTAGGCAAGGTCAGTGAATGAATGCATCTTCAAATTTCTCATCCTACCAACTAAACCACAAACCTCAGATACTCCTCAATTCACTACATCCCTACTTACCTATGAACAATCTCTACTGAGTTCCTAGAGGGTGAGTTCGCATGTGGATTTGGCCTGTGGCTGACTTAAATGTGCTCTTCAGTGGAACAGTCTACCTAAAAGCACTGATGAACATACATAACAAAATGCTTGATGCATTGGGAAGCCTGCTAGAAAACCTATAGCAAATGTTGAGGAGCATTAAGAAATGCAGTACCTGTATGGAATGGGAATTTGACCAGAGCTCGGAGTCTGACATTTCCAGTATGAAAGTGTTTGACAACTCCATTCACATAATTGTAAATTAATTATAACGAAGAGCCTGATGTATCTTGTCAGAACTTCCTTTTTAGTACAGGATGAAGCTAAACTTGAATGGAACAGTACAATCTTAGATTGCTGTCACCGTCTCTTGTGGAAGACAATAGGCAAAGGGCTTGCAGTATATCATGACAGTTGAGCAACAGATTACTCCAATAGTCCTCCAATAGATTAATAAGATCACTGAGCCCTGACTGCTGATTGGTGACCGTGGCAAATCAAGCACAAACCTGTTGTCATCTCTCAGGATGACAGCATTCACCTGTCATTCTGGCTGTGCCCATGCTGTGTTCACTTAATCAGTCGACACAGACTTCTACCACTCATGTTAAAATGGTGCAGTGTATTAGAGGTGTCATAGTGGGTCAGTGGTCAGCACTGCTCCTTCATAGTGTTGGTGATCGATGTTCAATTCCACCCTCGGACAACTGTCAGTGTGGAATTTGCGCAGGGATATGCAGGCTAGGTTACAGGGTAGGGCGATGGGATGCTGTTTTAAGGGTCGGTGAGGACTTGATGGACCGAATGACCTGCTTCCAAACTTTGGGGATTCTATGATTCATAGCCAGGCCTTCCAGCCCTGTAGGTAGGATGTAGCCCATCCACCAAAGCCGCTTGCAGTCTTGTCCCCTGAAGGTCAGCTGTCTTAAACCAGCTCTTGGCAGCATCATGTAGAAACATAAGGACAGACACAGAACAGAACAGTACAGCACAGTAACGAGCCTTTTGGCCTACCATATCTGCGTCAACCATGATGTCATTCTAAACCAATCCCATCGGCCCACACATGATCCGTATCCCTCTGTTCTCTGCCTGTTATGTGTCTGTCTCTTAAACATTGGTACTTGTACCAACTCCCCAGCAGTGCATTCCAGGCACCTACCACTGTCTTGAAAAATCTTTTCTCGCACATCTCCTTTAAACATTTCCCCTCTCACCTTAAACCTACGTCCCCTCATATTTGGCATTTCCACCCTGAGCAAAAGACTTTGACTATTCACCCTATCTATGCTCTCATAATTTTATATATTTCTATCAAGTCACCCCTCAGCCTCTGACACTACTGAAAACAATCCAAGTTTGTCCAATCTTTCCTTATATTTAGTACGCTCTAGTCCAGGCAACATCCTGGTAAACTTCTTTTGCATCATCTCCAAAACTTCCACATTCTTCTTACAATGTGGTGACCAGAACTGCATATAATTCTGCAAATACTGACCCAAGTAAAGTTTTATACAGCTACAACATGATTTATTGGCTTAAATACGTGACTTGCTAACTTTCATACTCAATGCCCTGACAGATGAAGGCAAGCATGCCGTAAGCCTTTTTTACCACCTTATCCACTTCAGGAAGGTATAGACTTGCACCCTAAGATCCCTCTGCATAGAAAAGTTTCTAAGGGTCTTGCCACTTACTATATACTTGTAGATATGAAGAAAATAGTCAAGGGTTATTAATTAATTTTTGTTTGCCATAAGGAATGATTCATTCATTGACATTATTTGCAACATTTATTTTGTGATATCTTCTATGTTGGTATTGCAGCCAAGAGGCCTCAGTGATGTTCAGTAAGAGAGGAAAAGTAGGGTGGTTGGGTGAAGATGATTTGGAGGCGTAGTTACTTGTATTACACTAAGACAAGCTTTGTCATGGACAGCCTGATAAGGACTGCAACCTCCTTACACTCTCGCTCCTTAGATGCTCGCCTAGTATGTTGTGGCAAGAGTTGTGCCCTCATAATAGTGCATGTAGCAGACCACCATGAATCATGTCATTCACTCTGCCCAACACTGCAGACATCCTCTAGGGGAGTCTAGACATAGAACATAGAACATAGAATATTACAGCGCAGTACAGGCCCTTCGGCCCTCGATGTTGCGCTGACCTGTGAAACCAATCTGAAGCCCATTTAACCTACACTATTCCATTATCATCCATATGTTTATCCAATGACCATTTAAATGCCCTTAAAGTTGGCGAGTCTACTACTTTTGCAGGCAGGGCATTCCACGCCCTTACTACTCTCTGAGTAAAGAACCTACCTCTGGCATCTGTCCTATATCTATCACCCCTCAATTTAAAGCTATGTCCCCTCGTGCTAGCCATCCCCATCCGAGCAAAAAGGCTCCCACTGTCCACCCTATCTAATCCTCTGATCATCTTGTATGTCTCTATTAAGTCACCTCTCAACCTTCTTCTCTCTAACAAAAACAGCCTCAAGTCCCTCAGCCTTTCCTCATAAGACCTTCTCTCCATATCAGGCAACATCCTGGTAAATCTCCTCTGCACCCTTTCCAATGCTTCCACATCCTTCCTGTAATGCGGTGACCAGAACTGTATGCAATATTCCAAGTGCGGCCGCGCCAGAGGTTTGTACAGCTGCAACATGACCTCATGGCTCCGAAACTCAATCCCTCTACCAATAAAACCTAATACACAGTATGCCTTCTTAACAATGCTATCAACCTGGGTGGCAACTTTCAGTGATCTATGCACATGGACACCGAGAACTCTCTGCTCATCCACACTACCAAGAATCTTACCATCATCCTGTTACGCCTTCCAAAGTGAATCACCTCACACTTTTCCGCATTAAACTCCATTTGCCACCTCTCAGCCCAGCTCTGCAGCTTATCTATGCCCCTCTGTAACCTGCAACATCCTTCTGCACTATCCACAACTCCACCGACTTTAGTGTCATCCGCAAATTTATTAATCCATCCTTCTATGCCCTCATCCAGGTCATTTATAAAAATGACAAACAGCAGTGGCCCCGAAACAGATCCTTGAGGTACACCACTAGTAACTGAACTCCAGGATGAACATTTCCCATCAACCACCACCCTCTGTCTTCTTACAGCTAGTCAATTTCTGATCCAAACCGCTAAATCACCCTCAATCCCATGCCTCCGTATTTTCTGCAATAACCTACCGTGGGGAACCTTATCAAACGCTTTACTGAAATCCATATACACCACATCAACCGCTTTACCCTCATCCACCTGTTTGGTCACCTTCTCAAAGAACTCAATAAGGTTTGTGAGGCACGACCTACCCTTCACAAAACCGTGTTGACTATCCCTAATCAAATTATTCCTTTCTAGATGATTATAAATCCTATCTCTTATAATCCTTTCCAACACTTTACCCACAACCGAAGTGAGGCTCACTGGTCTATAATTACCAGGGTTGTCTCTACTCCCCTTCTTGAACAAGGGGACAACATTTGCTAGTCTCCAGTCTTCTGGCACTATTCCTGAAGACAATGACGACATAAAGATCAAAGCCAAAGGCTCTGCAATCTCCTCTCTAACTTCCCAGAGAATCCTAGGATAAATCCCATCTGGCCCACGGGACTTACCTATTTTCACACCTTCCAGAATTGCTAACACCTCCTCCTTATGAACGTCAATCCCGTCTAGTCTAATAGACTGTATCTCAGTATTCTCCTCAACAACATTGTCTTTTTCCTGTGTGAATACTGACGAAAAATATTCATTTAGCGCCTCTCCTATCTCTTCGGACTCCACGCACAACTTCCCACTACTGTCCTTGACTGGCCCTAATCTTACTCTAGTCATTCTTTTATTCCTGACATACCTATAGAAAGCTTTAGGGTTTTCCTTGATCCTACCTGCTAAAGACTTCTCATGTCCCCTCTTGGCTCTTCTTAGCTCTCTCTTTAGGTCCTTCCTGGCTAACTTGTAACTCTCAAGCGCCCTAACTGAGCCTTCACGCCTCATTTCTACATAAGCCTCCTTCTTCCTCTTGACAAGAGATTCAACTTCTTTAGTAAACCACGGTTCCCTCGCTCGACCACTTCCTCCCTGCCTGACAGGTACATACTTCTCAAGGACATGCAGTAGCTGTTCCTTGAACAAGCTCCACATTTCAATTGTGCCCAGCCCCTGCAGTTTCCTTCTCCATCCTATGCATCCTAAATCTTGCCTAATCGCCTCATAATTGCCTTTCCCCCAGCTATAACTCTTGCCCTGCGGTATATACCTATCCCTTTCCATCGCTAAAGTAAACGTAACCGAATTGTGGTCACTATCACCAAAGTGCTCACCTACCTCCAAATCTAACACCTGTCCTGATTCATTACCCAGTACCAAATCCAATGTGGCCTCGCCTCTTGTTGGCCTATCTACATACTGTATCAGGAAACCCTCCTGCATACATTGGACAAAAACTGACCCATCTAAAGTACTTGAACTATAGCATTTCCAGTCAATTTTTGGAAAGTTAAAGCCCCCATAACAACTACCCTGTTACTTTCGCCCCTATCCAGAATCATCTTTGCAATCTTTTCCTCTACATCTCTGGAACTTTTCGGAGGCCTATAGAAAACTCCCAACAGGGTGACCTCTCCTTTCCTGTTTCTAACCTCAGCCCATACTACATCAGTAGACGAGTCCTCATCAAACGTCCTTTCTGCCACCGTTATACTGTCCTTGACTAACAATGCCACACCTCCCCCTCTTTTACCACCTTCCCTGATCTTACTGAAACATCTCAACCCCGGAACCTGCAACAACCATTCCTGTCCCTGCTCTATCCATGTCTCCGAAATGGCCACAACATCAAAGTCCCAGGTACCAACCCATGCTGCAAGTTCACTCACCTTATTCCGGATGCTCCTGGCATTGAAGTAGACACACTTCAAACCACCTTCCTGCCTGCCGGTACACTCCTGCGGCCTTGAAACCTTATTCATGACCTCACTACTCTCAACCTCCTGTACACTGGATCTGCAATTCAGGTTCCCGTCCCCCTGCTGAATTAGTTTAAACCCTCCCAAAGAACATTAGCAAATTTCCCCCCCAGGATATTGATACCCTTCTGGTTCAGGTGTAGACCATCCCGTTGGTAGAGGTCCTACCTACCCCAGAATGAGCCCCAATTATCCAGGTATCTGAATCCCTCCCTCCTGCACCATCCCTGTAGCCACGTGTTCAACTGCTCTCTCTCCCTATTCCTCGCCTCGCTAGCACGTGGCACGGGTAACAAACCAGAGATAACAACTCTGTTTGTTCTCGCTCTAAGCTTCCACCCTCGCTCCTTGAGTTTCTGCCTTACATCCCCATTCCTTTTCCTACCTATGTCGTTGGTGCCTATGTGGATCACGACTTGGGGCTGCTCCCCCTCCCCCTTAAGGATCCTGAAAACACGATCCAAGACATCACAGACCCTGGCACCTGGGGGGCAACACATCAACCTCGAGTCTCTCTCGTTCCCACAGAATCTCCTATCTATCCCCCTAACTATGGAGTCCCCAATGACTAATGCTCTCCTCCTCTCCACCCTTCCCTTCTGAGCAACAGGGACAGACTCTGTGCCAGAGACCTCTACCCCATGGCTTACCCCTGGTAAGTCGTCCCCCCGCAACAATATCCAAAAGGGTATACTTGTTTTTGAGGGGAACGGCCTGCACTGTCTGCCTGTTCCCTTTCCGTCCCCTGACTGTAACCCATCTACTTTTTTCCTGTACCTGAGGTGTGACTACCTCCCCGTAACTCCTCTCAATTACCTCCTCAGCCTCCCGAATGATCCGAAGTTCATCCAGCTCCAGCTCCAGTTCCCTAATGCGGTTTCCGAGGAGCTGGAGTTGGGTGCACTTCCCGCACTCCCTGAAACAGGGAGACATTATTGAAGTATGCCAAGAGTCACCTTCATCACTACCTGTGCAGCAGCGTGATTCATTGTCTGTAACTTGTTACAGATTGGGCAGATGTAGATTGTGCACTGGAGTCACCTGTCATGTTGTTTATGGGTTAAAACTTATTATCCACTTTTAGTTTGCCATGGTGGATCATATGCAGCTAGCACAACAGATTGTCATGGAATAAAGGGATCATGATGATTGGCAGGATACTGGGCATTGAACTGTATGATTCACTGCTAATAGTTACACAGCAGCTGTAGGTTAAAGGAGTTGACTCACTTTGAGTTCTGGTGTAGGGCAGAATTGCCATATGGCACCCACAAAGCAATGTTTGTGCCAGTCAGTGACCCTGCATCATAAGGAAGGCTGCCATATAGTGAAGGTGAACGTTCACTCCACTTTCATAGAACTCCTACAGTGTGGAAACAGGCCCTTCGGCCCAACAAGTCCACACCGACCCTCAGAGCATCCCACCCAGACCCATCCCCCTACAACCCACCTAATCTACACACCCCTGAACACTACAGGCAACTTAGCATGGCCAATCCACCTAGCCTGCACATCTTTGGACTGTGGGAGGAAACCGGAGCACCCGAAGGAAAACCACGCAGACACGGAGAGAATGTGCAAACTCCACACAGACAGTCACCTGAGGGTGGAATAAAACCCAAGTCCCTGGCGCTGTGAGGCAGCAGTGCTAACCACTGAGCCACCGTGCCTCCCGTTCTGGTCTCTGTCAGAAGAAAATGAAATGTGTTTAATTCTCTTTGTATAGAGAGTGTCAATGACCTCTCTCATGCAAGATATTGCAACTATATCCAGCACTCACCTAGAAGAAGCCACATGCATTAAAGGACATTGTCAAAGTCACATTCACAGCTACTACCAAATGTGGCCCTTGCCCTGCCTGACGTTGCAGTTCTAGCTGCAGCCAACATAAATAAAAGTAAGGCTTGTGTCTTTTTTATGCCTTTAGTGATATCAGAATATTCCAAAGTATTTTACAGCCAATGAAGTACCTCAAAGCATAACTATTGTTATAATACAGGGTATATTTTTGGTCTCAGATTTAGGCGAGGACCTCCTTCATGAAACAGACTGTTCCTCACTGTAAGGGAACTGATATTTCAATATTGGGCGGGCATGCCTTTATCCCCTCTGCCCAATCCATCATTCTCCACTGATCTCTGTCCATTCAGCTGTCATTCCGCATTTGAAAAGGAATGCCTCCTCATGTACACATGCCTGGAAGAAACTGGTTTGTGCAGAATTATTGAAATTAGCAAAAGATCGTTCAGAATCTACCACATTGTCCTCTTTCAAGTTGCAACATGAAATAATGCAAGGAACAACCACTCGCAGCTTTAAAGTAACAGCCAGAATAAATCAAGCACCAAAAAAGTATGTCATCGATTATCTCTTTAAATAGCACTGGTGGGGATCCTTCCTGTTGATGAATGTGCATTCAGCTGTGCCAGAATTAGAAAGGGTGTCAACTGGGGTGTCAAGCTCTGAAATAGCACCATTGGGTGTCTAATCAGCATTCTTTGCTGCTTAAAGACAAGAACATCCTATGCTGCATGTAATGGATGTTCACCATAAATGGCATCCTCAACGTATATACCACCAATGCAATTTGCCCCACAAGTGTTGAAACAAGTATGGCACAAATGCCATTTGGAGCTCTAGGAACACTTGTTGTGCCCCAAAGATGAATGTAATAATTTCCACCCCTTGTTTCAAATCTATAATTGGAAGATCAAATTAAACATTATGTGTCCTATTTATTCTACTTTTGTGCCAGAAAGCTCTTTATGATTTAATAAGACTTCCTAAACAATCTGTAGTATATTCTTTTAAAGTGCAAGTATTGTGTAAAACCTTTAGCCCAGTTAGATTTTGTTTGCTAGTGTTTATCGCTGATGTATATTAAGTAAAGTGAATGTAATGGTTACACTCTTTAAATGGCATTTACTTGCTGGTACATGACTTGTTAGTGGGTGAACTTCTCTGGCAAAGTGATTGATAGAAAGCAAAACAAGAACAAAGCTGTTCAGAGAAGCATGCAGCCCAATGTTCTCGAAACTATCCTTTAATTTTCTTTGGAATCCGCACAGTAAGAGAGTGAACAACCTCAGGATATTTGACATGGGTAGAAGCCAACAACAAGGGCTCAAAACAGTTGTGAGTTGTGAGTTTAAATTTGCTTGCAAAATAATTAAATTTGCATCCTTAAATTTTGAACAGAAATACTTTGTTCAATATCTATTCTTAATGTGCTGATAAACAGTACATATTTCATTTATCTTTCCCTTCAATGAATCTCTTTCTTATAAAAGATGTAATAATTGTTGTCATAAATATCTTAGTGTTAAAAATATAAGAGAGTTATTAGTAAATCTGATAGGGAATTCTACAGAGATCTACTTTCCCTGGGAATATTTAGGTTATCAAACTTGCGATCACAAAAAGTAATTGAGGAAAATAGCATGGTGTCTTTTAAAGGGAAACTGGATAAGCACATGACAAAAAAAGAAATACAATGATATACTGAAGGATTAGATAAATGAGAGCAAGAGAAAGCTCATACATGCATATACTAGTTGGGCCAAATGCCCTGTCTCCTCACTGTTGAATGTGCCTCAACACAAATCCCGGAAAAGTAACTCAGTTTCTTAAATTGAACATCCAGGATGGAATTTTCCCAGCAATTGAGGGGGATTGGAGTTGCATTCCTACAGTGGCATCAGGTTAGAATCCCAAAGTTATTCCTTCCTCTTGAGGAGTGAGGAACTTCCCTTGATCTGACAGAAACTTTCAGGAAACAAATTAAAACAGTTAAAAAGACAATGAAGAGATCCCTTTAGCCTGCATTCTGTTTTTCTTTATTTTCAGCCAGTACATGAGCTCCATGCTACCTTCACCTTGCCAGTTTCAGGAGGTGAGTGCAAACTGGGAAGTTAGTGACTGAAACTGACCTCTGGCAATGGGTGAAAGCCTGAAATCTACCTAGTCACAGTGAAAGGCCAGGCTGACAAGGGATCAGTTCCTTTCGCCTAAATTCAGTTCTTTATTTGAGAAGTTTGACTTTGTCCAGTAAGCTTCAAGTACGCTGGAGTTCACTGAACTCAATCTCAAGAATTTACCAGGAGATTTACCTCCAAAATGGAAAATTCCAGTGCCGTGGTGGCACAGACAGCAACCCAGAGGAGCTGTGTCCTCCAAAGCCACTTGCAGCTTCATGGGTTAGAGCAGATGGAAACAGAGCTGTATTTTAACATCACAGATACAGGTCAATAGGCCAATGGTCTGCATCCACAGCTTCCCTGAACAACAGTGTCCCAGATAGTTCAGGTTCTCAAGGTATTTAGTCGTGGTTATATACATATATTACATATTCAGTTATTCATTGACAGATCTTAAAAGCAGACCTCTGCACAAGAGAATAGATGGCTGTAGATTGACCGCGACTGTCTACGTCACCACAGCCCTCAATTTCTGTGCTTCTGGCTCTTTCTGGAGATCTGTACGTGACATCCACTTCCCAAAATCCAGGTCACTCATGCATTGTTTGCCAAGGCTAACATTGCTATTTACTGTGAGGAGAATAGGGGAAGGCAACTACGTTGTTAACTGTTGCATTGTCATGAAAACTCATCTTATTCCTTAATGCCTTTAAGAAACGGAAATCTGTCCTCCTTTTTCAGGCTAGCCTACATTTGTCTCCAGACCCATAGTAATGTGGTTCATACTTTACTGTTTGGTCTAGCAAGCCATGTTGTATCAAACTTATGGAAAATTCAAAAACGAAAACAAAGATGGGCCACCTGAGGTTGTCCTGCAACGTCCTCCTTACCAACAGAGTGGCTCGGCAGCAGTAATACTGATCAAGCTGATCAGGTCCTAAAGGACATAGCTGCCAGACTGAGTCTGCGGGAGGTGGTGAGGGAACCAACAAGAGGGAAAAACATACTTGACCTCATCCTTACCACTCGCCAGCTGCAGTTACATCTGTCCACGACAGTATCGGTAAGAGTGACCATCACACAGTTCTTGTGGAGACGAAGCCCCGCCTTTACATTGAGAATAACTTCCATCGTGTTGTGTGGCACTATCACTGTGCTATAAATGGGACAGACTTCACACAGATCTAGCAACTCAAGACTGGGCACCCATGAGGCGCTGAGGGCCATCAACAGCAGCAGAATTGTACTCTAGCACAATCTATAACCTCATGGCCTAGCATATCCTCCACACAACCATTGCCATCAAGCCAGGGGATCAACCCTGGTTCAATAGAAAGTACAGGAGGACATGGCAGGAGCAGCACCAGGCATATCTGAAGATGAGGTATCAACCTGGTGAAGGTACCAAACAGGACTACTTGCACGCCAAACAGCGAAAGCAGCAAGTGATAGACAGAGCTAAGCGATCCCACAGCCAACGGATCAGATCTAAGCTCTGCAGTCCCACCACATCCAGTCATGAATGGTGGTGGGCAATTAAATAACTCACTGGAGAAGGAGGCTCCACAAATATCCTCACCCTCAGTAATGGAAGAGCCCAGCAAATCAGTGCAAAAGTTAAGGCTGAAGCATTCGCAGCAATCTTCAGCCAGAAGTGCTGAGTGAATGATCTATCTTGGCCTCTTCCAGTGGTCCCCAGCATTACAGATACCAGTCTTCAACCAATTTGATTCACTCCACATGATGTCAACAAATGGTTGGAGACATTCAATACTCTAAAGGGCCCTGACAACATTCCGGCAATAGTACTGAAGACTTGTGCTCCAGAACTTGCCCCTTCCCTAGCCAAGCTGTTCCAGTACAACTACAACACAGGTAGCCACCCAGCAATGTGGAAAATTGCCCAAGTATGTCCTGTACACAAAAAGCAGGACAAATCCAACCCGGCCAATTACCGTCCCATCAGTCTGCCACCCCACCCCTCAATCATCAGTAAACTGATGGAAGGTGTCATCAACAGTGCTATTAAGCAGCGCCTACTCCGCAATAAATTGCTCAGTGATGCCCAGTTTGGGTTCCGCCAGGGCCACTCAACTACTGACCTCATTACAGCCTTAGTTCAAACATAGACAAAAGACCTGAATTCCAGAGGTGAGGTGAGAGTGACAGCCCTTGATATCAAGGCTGCATTCGAATGAATGTGGCATCAAAGAGCCCTAGCAAAACTGGAATCAATGGGTATCAGGGGGCAAAATCTCCAGTGGTTGGAGATATACCTGACACGTAGGAAGATTGTCGTGGTTTTTGGAGGTTGATCATCTCAGCTCCAGGACTTCTCTGCAGGAGTTCCTCAGGGTAGTGCCCTAGTCCCAACCATCTTCAGCTGCTGCATCAATAACCTTCCCTCTATCATAAAGTCAGAAGTGAAAATGTTCGCCAATGATTGCACAATGTTCAGCACCATTCGTGACTCCTCAGATACTGAAGCAATCAATGTTCAAATGCAACAAGATCTAGACAATATCGAGGCTTGGGCTGACAAGTGGCAAGCGACATTTGCGGCACACAAATGCCAGTATGAGCATCACCAATAAGAGACAATCCAACCACCGTCCCTTGACATTCAATGGTGTTACCATAACTGAATCCCCCACTATCAACATCCTGGGTGTTATCATTGACCAGAGACTCAACTGGACTCACCACATAAACACAGTGTCTACAAGAGCAGGCCAGAAGCTAGGAATACTGTGGCGAGTAACTCACCTCCTGACTCCTCAAAGCCTGTCCACCATCTGCAAGGCACAAGTCAGGAGTGTGATGGAATACTCCCCACTTGCCTGGATGAGTGCAGCCCCAACAACACTCAAGAAGCTTGACACCATCCAGGACAAAGTAGCCCGTTTGATTGGCACTACATCCATAAGCATCCATTCCCTCCACCACCGACGCTCAGTAGTAGCAGTGTGTACTATCTACAAGATGCAGTGCAGAAATTCACCAAAGATCCTCATACAGCACCTTCCAAACCCAAGACCACTTCTATCCAGAAGGACAAGGGCAGCAGATATATGGGAACACCACCACCTTCCAAGCCACTCACCATACTGACGTGCAAATATATCACCATTCCTTCACTGTTGCTTGGTCAAAACCCTGGAATTCCCTTCCTAATGGCATTGTGGGTCAACCTACAGCATGTGGACTGCAGCTGTTCAAGGACGCAGCTCACCACCACCTTCTCAAGGGTAACTAGGGATGGGCAAGAAATACTGGCCAGCCAGACATGCCCACATCCCACAAATCAATAGAAAAAGAAGCTGGGACTTGTGTAAAGTTGAGAGAGCTATGCCTCAGACTAGTCAAAAAATAGAGAAACATAACAATACTGACAAAATCCTACCATGCAGCCAACGTTCCAGTCACCTTCACCACCAATCACAGTGCGTGAATCGGTCAGTATTCCTTCATATTGAACACTTCTTGAATGAAGCACTTATGGTAATGAAGGCACAGAATGTAATCTGGCTGGGGAATTTGTTCTTCTCCAGGCTTAGTGGATGGAATCTTATAGGAGTCTGAGGAATGTGGGCAATGGCAAGGTGTTTGATAGAATCAAATGAGAAGTCGCAACATTGGGAGCATCTCAGACACATCTACTTGGTAGTAGTGACCTGTCGAGGTGTGGTTGGGGTTGTTCACCTTGATGACTGGCACACTGAGATGTCAATGTAATCTGCAATATGTACCAGCTGTCTGAGTAGCTGAAACTCAACCTCAGTTCCCTGCCTCTATCTGGAATTAAGGGAGGGTTTTTCTGCAATGAGAAAAGGCAGAGGGTTGGGAGTGTGAGAAGTAAACTGACCCTGAGGGTGGAGGAGTAAATATATGAGGAGGGTGACTATGAAGGAAGAGTGTGAGATGATATTAGGTTGAAATTTTGTGTTTAGAGATGAAAGTTCAAAGAGGAGGTTGGGGAGATCAGAAAGTGAAGGCTGTCTGTTGAAGGAGAATTGTTAGGAGAATTCTAAGGCAACAAACAGTGAATACTACCAGATGAGAGTTATATGACAATTATCTTACTAGATCCCAGGAAGCTATTAAACATTTCAAGGCTTTGGCTCCAGGCCTGGACACCATACATGGGCTCACTGTCTCTCCCATTAGGAGCTAGGTCTGACTGGTCAGGTTAGCTGACCGGCCCCTTATAACTACAGGGGACTTCTCTTAAAACTCTGAAAGCATCAGTCCAAGAACTGGGGTGGTGGCAGGGGGCGGGGTGGAGCGGTGGGGGTGGTGGGGTGCAGGGCGAGCTTCCCATTTTTTGCTTCCATTCTGTGGCAATTTCTTCCTTCCTGTTGGTATATTCAATGCATCATTCAAGATTGCCATGAAAAGCCCTGCTGAGTTTCTTTCAAATAGAGATACTTCATTAGTAAATTAGGGTTAGATTGTTTGGGCAATCTGGGTGCAGAATGATAATGCTGTGACTCAGGAAAAGAGCCTGTCAATAGCTTCCTGACTCACAACTGATCCCTCCATTTCCAGCAGAACCTAAGCCTGTAAAGTTCCATCTCCTATCAATTCTCCAAGTAGGTCTTTCTGTTTAGTTCTTGCTTTTAATTTCTTTAAAAGCATTTGTAGCATCTCTTGTTCTGATGAAAGAACTTGTAATATTTATCTCCATATAGATTATGAGTGTTGCCAGCATTTTCTGTTTTTGTTGTTTACATTTATTTTATTGTGTGTCTCCTATACGAAGTAGAATTTGATTTGCGTACTAATTTAAGCTATTCTTACAGTTTGGGTGCAAAACAATTCCACTTTTGATTGATACATGTCTGTAATTAAGTTTCTTTGTTAACCAGACAACTGGTTGCGGGTTTTCAGTTGTGTGAGGAGTTAACTTTCTTAAAATGTCATTATGTCAGAATTTCACTGCAACAGGATTGATGAATCCTGAATGTCCCTTCAATCAGTTAACAAATAAATTAAAATACTTATAAAATCAAGTACTGTTTTAATCCTCAGCTCTGGATTTCACAGCAAGAGATCATGTTACTTTACGTGCCAATAACTCACCAGGATCACCAACGAGAGTGCACAATGGTAAGAAATGTTTCAGTGAAATTGAAAGGACTGAGGCTATGATCAGTTACACTGGCAAGCTGCAGCAATGGCCAGGTGAGCAACTGCTCTTCAAAGAACTGCATCCTTTAGAGGGTGTGGTTACTGCTTTATAGCTATTCACCAAATCACCAGTCACTTCACTTGTCTAGCATTTTACCTGCATCTTCATTTTTACCTTTTGGTCGGGCAGTACACAGCAGGCATTGGAGCAGCTTATGCAATTCTACCTGCCAACTCTTCCAATGATCAAGAGGAGCAAACAACAGCAGCAACAGCAACACCAGCTCCCTCACCTCAGCCACATCTCCCTCCACAGGCAGAAGGAATGACATAGACATCAAGCTTCTAGAAGATATGGGCTCTATGGGATTTACAGAGAATCAGCTCTCTCACTCATCTCAAGAGGTTTGGTTCTTCATGGCAGTTTGCTGCAGGCAACTGTAGCCTCCTGGGGAGAAAGGTCTCCTACCAAATGGAGCACAGGAACACACAATTGTCAGTGGCTGACAAGGTGCCTGTCACTGGAGAGCCACCTCATCACTCCATCTGGATCTTTGCACGTTTCCAATGTATGACTTCTTACCTACAAGGAGTGTAGAGAGGTGAATACTCATAATGACGTGTAGGGAGTGTTGAGTCATGGCAGTAGGATAAGGGTGATCCGGAGTGTTCACTGCTCAGATGGTAACGTGAGGAGATGCCTGGAGAGAGAAGAATGATTTAAGCCGCAGTTGTAGCGTTCCAGGGACTGCTGTTTAAGGAGATACAGGAAGGTAGAGGTTTGGTGCCTGAGAACGTTGTACCTGCACTTATCCAACCTTCCTGAATTCCTGAACTTTGTGGGGAAATGTCTTCAGGTTGGAGGGGCAATAATCTGCTGTTGACTTCCTTGAGCATTTTCCTCCAATTTGCCTATAATCTGCTTCATCCACCATTGGAAGTGCTCAATTCATTGCAACTCTCAGATCTCACAGCAGGAAAGTGAAACACCAGGAGAAGCCTTCACTGTTCTGGTCTTCATTACTGATATTGCTGCAGGCTTAAAAATCAAAAGTGATGGTAAGCCTCGTAATCCAGGTCATGGCCCCCTTTATTAGAAATTCATTCTTTGATAAAATATGCGTCCTGCTTGTTCCTCCCAGTGGGTCCAGGAGGAGGGATGTGAATACAATGGCTCAGTTAAAGTGTCGCAGCACAGTTAATTAGTCAAATGGGTTTCTGACCTGCAAATGGTCCTGCTATTCCAACAGGGATGAATTTGAAAAAAATCTGTTTCACGTGTACAGATGGAGAAGCTGTTACTAATGCAATGAATTGAATGCAAATCACCAGCATAATGTAAAATTTCAAATAAAATTTAATATTGTATATGTCGGAGAAGTTTATTTTTCATTTCTCTTTTTACCAGGATTTGTTTCTGGTGAAATAGACTCTGAGGTCATTAGAATACAAATTTCATTGTTTTTCCCAAACTGTCACAATACATTGGCACGTAAATTTCTTGATATACTGAAGGCCTGTTTCAGTGACAAACAAGTCAATTCTATGGGTATATGAACTTCTCCCAATGCTTGCAACTAAAGGAGGCAAAGAGAAGTAAACTGCTTGAAAGATATAATCTGCCTGTCTCACAGAAGAAAAGTATTCACGAACGTGCATTGTTACAGAGAGAAACAGTTAGACACAATCAAGAGGATTAATTGTGTTGTTAATATTTTTGCCACCTTATGTAGCATATCACATGGCCTCAAGGTAATTGAACATTTCCTGTCTAACTGAAATAACCATCATGTTCTGTAACAGTCCACCAGGAGCTGTATGAGAGCAGAGATAGTAGGAATTGCAGATGCTGGAGAATCTGAGATAACAAGGTGTAGAGCTGGATGAACACAGCAGGCCGAGCAGGAAGGCTGACGTTTCGGGCCTAGACCCTTCTTCAGAAATGGGGGAGGGGAAGGGGGATCTGAAATAAATAAGGAGAGAGGGGGAGGCGGATAGAAGATGGATAGAGGAGAAGATAGGTGGAGAGGAGACAGACTGGTCAAAGAGGTGGGGATGGAGCCAGTAAAGGTGAGTGTAGGTGGGGAGGTAGGGAGGAGATACGTCAGTCCAGGGAGGACAGACAGGTCAAGGGGGTGGGATGAGGTTAGTAGGTGGGAGATGGGGATGGGGCTTGAGGTGGGAGGAGGGGATAGGTGGGAGAAAGGACAGGTTAGGGAGGCGGGGACGAGCTGGGCTGGTTTTGGGATGCGGTAGCGGGAAGGGAGATTTTGAAGCTTGTGAAGTCAACATTGATACCATTGGGCTGCAGGGTTCCCAAGTGGAATATGAGTTGCTGTTCCTGCAACCTTCGGGTAGCATCATTGTGGCACTGCAGCAGGCCCAGGATGGACATGTCGTCTGCAGAATGGGAGGGGGAGTTGAAATGGTTCGCGACTGGGAGGTGCAGTAGTTTAGTGCAAACCGAGCGTAGGTGTTCTGCAAAGCGGTCCCCAAGC
>NC_063351.1:27244514-27282029 GCF_021869965.1 Rhincodon typus | reverse complement strand
AAAAAAAATCATGAATTAAATACAATAAGGGAGAAGATGTGAGAGGGAAGCTGAGTTTGGGGTCAAGCAGTGCATATAGTTTTTACAGTTTGTGTTTTTTCTGAATGAAATAGTAAAGAGTTACTATTGCCTACATAGCAATAATCCAAATAGCAGTATGCAATTCAATGACATTCTATATAGGCATATCACAGCATGTGTCCTTATGGCTGTATATGCTTTAAATTATGTAAGACTTATCAGCACAGGTTTTGAAATTTTTAATGCTATTTCTAAGCTTCCGGTCCTCATTGAAAATTTAAGTGATGTTTTCCACTATTGTCAATGTTTGGTGTGCTTCATAAATGTTAAGAGCATTTTCTGCAAGTTCTAACACCAGGTAGTGAAACACAAGCATTGATAATGCTGGGCAATGCTATGAAGAGGTTTGCCTGCTTCAGAGTCAATGACACACAGCTTCCAAAAAGACAGCCTTCTAATTGAGTTTTCAGACCACACAGTTAAGGGTTGACATGACAATGTTCTTGTGACACTGCACCTTTAAATTGACAGATCATGGGAGGAAGGGTAGAAAAGACTAGAACTGAATCTGGGAAACAAGAAATGCAGTTAACCCATGCAAGTTTCACAATAATGTTTCATGCAATATGTGACAAAATGTGTGTGATTTATATATATATATATACTGATATCATCATTTTAGATTTTGGTTTTGAAACTAGTGACATATGGGGGTTGGTCTATTTTTTAGAAGGGGTTTGATAATTAATTAGGTCAGTCTTTCCAGAAGCATGCTTTTTGCTTCCTGGAGTGTTAATGGAATATTTGTAAGGGGTGGCAACAGGAAAAGAAAAAAATCTTGGAGGAAAAAAGCTTGCTTTAGGGTTTAGAATAATGCACAATTGATGTTCTGGTAAGTAATGGAGGAGTCCTTCAGCTCAGCGCAGGCAGTAGAACTGTTTTTTCAGCATCCCAATGGTATATTCTATGAGGTTTCATGTGGTAGTATGGCTCTTATTCTATGTATGCTAGACGCTAGAAGTTAAGTTGCAGAGTGGAGTCATGAGCCAAGTGTTAAGCACATAGTTATTGCCATTCAGCAGTTGCCGTCTGGATATGGTAGCTGAAAGATTGTTGGAACATTGGATTGACACAAGATGAATGCATCATGACTGCTACCACAATAGCAAGCATTCACCAGCATGAGTGAGATCACGCTGCAATTGCAAATTCAACAACTAGCAATCTATTTGGTTGTGAAAACTCTCAGCATTTGGATGCAGCTCACAGTTGGTTATTGATCAGCAATTGCTGAAGGAAATGTAGGCTGAGAAAGAGGAAATTTTTTTTTGGATTTCTATTCATAATATGTCATTGGCACACAGCACATTGGTGAAATCCACTACCCTGGCAAAAACATATATAATATCTGCTTGTCAGAAAACAAAAAGGCACCCCTCTCATCTGGCACAAAGAATCTCTGTCACCTCTATGATCTAACAATGGACAGTGAACTGAAAAATGTTACTGGTGTTAACTGTCCATGTCTGGAAGGATTCAAACATATAAAGAAAGTCATGGCTATTTGTCACCTTCATATTTACTGACAGTCCCATCCTTGCCATGCCCCAAGATTACAGTTCTGGCTGAAAAAGGTGACAGAGATCTGTAAGCACTTTCTTCATAAAGCACAGGCACATACACTTATCCTGGCTTTGGCGGAGAGGAGAGAAATATTCCTGGATGACCAGAGGTGAATAAGGCCTCCTGCTGACAACCTTCTTCTTCTCTCTTTGCAAGTGGATATATAAAGGCAATGACAGTGTGAAATTATTACTCATATTGACTTACATTATGATCTGTCTACTCAGCAAATTTCCAGTGTCAGATCATAAAGCCTACATTAATGCCTTCACCAAGATTGGGATACCTGGTAGGAACTGTGCCATAAGTGTGCACATACATTTTCATATCAAAATCTCACCTGTATCATTGGAAGGATGGGTGCTGCAGGGCCCTGTTTTGTAGCCCATGTATCCTAGAGGCTGTACTTCCACTTTCACTGGGGTGTACCCCGACCAAATCGATGTTTCTGACAATGGAGAAAGTTGTTTGTGGGAGGCATGCTCCTTGGCTTCCAACAGAGATCAATGCTATATCAGGATCAATTCTGACTAGTTGACTGCAACATGAGGAAGAAGATTCAATTGCTTGAGGAATAGTATATTTTGAGAGAAAATCCCTTTGTCTATGCTAATAATCTTTGTTCTCTGAAAGCACTTGCACACATAAGACTGATATGAGGAGAAACGTTTTCCTTCAGAGGGCTGTTCGCCTTTGAAACATTCTTCCCCACAGAGCTGAGGAGGCTGAATCATTGAATATACTCAAGGCTAAATTACACAGATTCCTGATCACAAAGGAGTCAAGGATTAAGGAAGGGAGGGGAAGACAGGAAGGTCACAGTCAGATCAGATCTTAGCGAATAGCAGAGTAGGTTTAAGGGACTGAATAGCCTCCTCCTGTTTCTATTTAAAGTGGACTTTTGTTGATCCCATTGAACACAGAAGGTTCCCCCAGTGATCTGTGAATACTTAGATCGCACAGCACTTAGCGTTCAGATGGGACAAATGGCAGGAAACGTGGTAGAATTTAACTTCATTAGCATGGGTCCATTCACATGGTTGGTGTTGTTCAGGCTGCAACCCCCTTCCATCAGAAAAGTAAGGGAAGTGGGAACATGATGGCAGTCATTCCTGAGCATGTTTCCTGTACTATCTAACCACATCTGCTAGACAGCTGGAAGTGGAGGCTGAAAGCCTAGGCCAATACCATTCACATTTAATTAATCATTTTCTTTCTCTTTGGGTTCTAGAACCAGCCATTGTTGCAGTATGTCCCTCTGGAAGAATTTTCAACAAGCTTTTCAAATGTTCATTTAGGAAAAATCACTATTAATTATCATTAAAGCATATGAAGAGAGGTTGATTAGATGTTTAATAATGAATAACAAGATCAATCATGGGATGGAATTGAGTGCCTGCAAAATCATAGTGCATAATTATTGTTTCCAGCTATGTCTTAATTTCACCATGATGCATAAACTCACTCTTCTCCACTGTTATAATATGTTTTCAGTGACCTTGCTTAGAATAATCTTTTCCTAACACTTCTAATTGCAGACTGGAGATTCTTCAAGCAGTACTGCTTTTATATGTAGGGAATTTATAGAACATATTACGTTTAATATTCTGTATCATGTATCCTGTATCTTTTGAGTGTTGATTTTAGATCTCAATATTATGCTGTAATAAATTTATAAAAAGCTTTGTTTGGATTTGTTTAACCAACAATGTATCTTCTCAAGGCTAACAGCTTCCCACAGCACTTTGATAAAATTGAAATAGCATCTTCTTGAGTGTAATGTAAGTTGGGGAACAAATGTTAGAAGAGAATAATTCACTGCCAATTAAGTACTTCTGTAGTTTGTTGCAATGTAGAGAAGTGCATTAATCAATTTGCACATAGCAATTTGCAAACAGAAATGACCAGGTATCTATTCTAGTTGAGGCAGAACCTGTTGATTGGACACCAGGAGGGCTATGAGATAAGATCTCAATTTACATGCCATCTGAAAGGCAAAACCTCGGACAGTAATCTGTCAGGTTTACACTGAAGCATCAAGATCACATTATCTACTGAAATCTCTGCAGTATCTCTTGAACTTCAAACCCTTTGCATTGGAAGCAAGAGAGCTACCATTGAACCATAGCTAACACATCTGTAGATGAAAGAATGTTACTTCCAGTCGGCAAAAAAGACTGATAAACATCAACTACAAATTACTGCATCTGGTGAGTAAATGGTAGACATTGTTGCTGCTATGGAGTATTGTAGTTCACTTGTGTTTGTGTGCACTGTTTTGAACTACGTGCTCCGAGAACCTTAAAATATATAGTGATGGAGAGGGTTCAATTCAGGGGAGATATGAAAAGTTAAAGACAAAGGGCAAGAAAACACTGCAGGGTAGTGATGCAGATAATGATAACCAGAGTGTGACAGGATTGGATATATATACATAAGAATGCACCAGCAATGAAGATTAGAGTATGGAAAACATCAAAACAACAAAGCTAAAAGCTCTTTATCTGAATGCATGTAGTATTCATTACAAGACTAATGAATTGAAAGCACAAATAGAAATAAATGTGTATGATATGATAGCAATTACAGAGACATGGGCCAAATTAAATGTTTCCTTGCCCATAGTTTTGAGAGCAAGGCAGTTACATAAAATACATTGCATGGCCTGCCTGCCACCTATCCACCAAACCTGACTTGTCATCCATTTCATGGTGGGAGTGGCAATGTAGGTTTTGGGTGGTTCCATCTTCTTGGCTCTGTCAAGATACTGAAGCACTTTACCCCACATTATTTCTCTATGTGAAGACATAGTTGGTTAAATTGGATTTGGAAAATTAAAATGTAAGACAGTAGGTAAGAAGTAGCAGACATGTAAGGAGATATTTCATAGCTCTCAGTGAAGAAATATTCCATTGAGAAAGAAAGGCTCTAAAAAGTTTAAACCATCCATGGCTAACTAAGGACCTTAAGGAAAGGATCAAATTAAAGAAATTATATGCAACATTGCAAAGATTAGCAATAGGCCAGAAGATTGGGAAAATTTTAGAAACCAGCAAAGGATGACTAATAATAAGAACAAAGAAGCAGATGTTGTAGCATGAGAGAAAACTAGAGAAGAAAATATAAGAACAGGCAGTAAAGTTTCTACAACTATATATATAACAAATTAGAAACAGTGAACATTGAGGGTGTAGGGTGACTAGGAAATTAATACTGGAAAAAAGGAAATAGCAGAGACTTTGATCACATATTTTATATTTGCCTTCACAACATAAACATCCCAGCAATTACAGAAAAGCAGGGGATAAAAGGGAGGGAGGAAATTAAAACAATTGCTATCACTGGAGAAAAAGTACTGGAATATTTACTGGGACTAAAGGCCAACAAATCCATTGAATCTGCTGACCTGCATCCCATCTTCTCAAAGGAAGTAGTTGTGGACTGGAAAACTGCAAAACTCTTCAGGAAGTGGGGCAGACCAAAAGCAGGAAACTATAGGCCATTCAGAGTACCATTTGTCGTTGAGGAAATGCTAAAATCCATTAGTTAGAGAGGGGACAGCACAACGTTTAGAAAATCATCTTAAAATAAAGCAGAATCAATATGGTTTAATGTAAGGGAAATTGTATTTAACAAATTTATTAGACTTCTTTTAGAATATGACAAGCATTGTGTTTCAAAAGGAATCTTTAGCTGCAGTATATTTCCAAAAGGCATTTGATGAGTTGACATGTAAAAGGCAATAACACACGTACCAAGAGGTGTTGGGATTTTGGGGTAATAAAGCATAGAAGGATGACTGGCTAACGTAAAGAAAATTGAGTCAGGATGAATGAGTCTTGTACAGTTTGACAAACTAATATCAGTAGTTATATATGTACTACAGCCTCAGCTGTTTACAAGCTAAATTAATAAGTTGGATGAAAGAACTGTCTGTGTTCTAATTTGGTGATGATACAAGAACAGTTAGAAAAGCAAGTTATGAAAAGGATGCAAACAGTTTGCAATGGGATCTAGATAGATTAATCAAGCAGGTAAAAAAAATGACAGTTGGAATATAATGTGAAAAATGAGAGGTTGTCCACTTAGTCAAGAAAAAAAGAAAGATGGAATATTATTAAAATGGAGAGAGACTGCAGAATACTGCAGTTCAAAGGAATAAGGATGACATGGCACATGAAATACAATACATTAGCTTGCAGCAACGACAAGTAATTAGAAAAGCAAATGAAATGGCCTTTATTGCAAGGATTATGGAGTCTTGCTGCAATTGTGCAGGCCATTGGCAAGACCAAACCTGGAGTACTGTTTACAGTTTTGTTCTCCATACTGAAGGACTGATTGGCTTGCGTTGGAAGGAGTTCAATGACGGTTTACTATACTGATTCCTGACATGAAAATATTGCCCTATAGGCAAAGGTTGAGCAGGTTAGTCCGAGACTCACTAGAGTTTAGAGGAATAAGAGACAACCTTTATGAAATATTTATTTGATTCTGAGGGTAAATACTGAAAGGATTTTTCTCCTCATAGGGTATTTAGAACAAGTTCCATATCTTAAAAGTAAAGGCTCTTCCATTTAAGATGCAGATCAGGAGCAATTTCTTCTCTCAGAGGGCTATTAGCCTTTGGAATTCACTTCTAAGAAAACAGTTGAGACTGGGTGTTTGAATATATTCAAGATAAAGGTGTATAGATATTGACAAGATACTCAACAGTTATGGAAGGCAGGTCGGACAGTGGGGTTAAGGCTTCAATCCTATCAGCTCTGATCTTGCTGAATGGTGGAGCAGGTTAAGTGAGTTGAATGGCTTGTTCCTGCTCTACTTCTGCTGATTGTATGTGTTAAATCTCATTCTTAATCAGATCTTTTAAACATTGTGAGAGACTTATAAAGCACAACTATTCTTTCTCTTGTACTTTTGCCTCATTCCTGTTCTAATCTAAACTAATTAACTATCCTTTCCAGTCTAGTTATTTTGAGACAGGTATTTTGGGGATAAACATCATAAAGCATTACAGTTTTAAAAATGCTCTCCTTTGTGCTTAATTCAGTTATTTGGCAACTAAGCATACCCTGCCTCCAAACTCTCCTTGGCAGAAACCATTCAATTTTGCTATATATTTCAGGATGGTGTCATCTGAGAAAAGTAATAAATATATTAGGATTTAAATAAATGAATGATGGGGAAGGGCATGAAAATAAAACAAAAGAGCAGATCAATGATAGGATGGAAGACAGGAAAAATGAAATGACAAGTAGCTTGGTAGTGCAAGGGCAAAAGAAGTGCTAATGGGACAAGTAATTAAACAACAAAAATGTGTTAAGAGCCTTCTATCATTTATATATTCTTTTTTCCAACTTAACGCGTCCCCTCCCCATGCCTTCCACTTGCTTAAAATTCATTACATTGTTGACTTTTCTGTGTTCTGACAGAATGTCTTTGACCAGAAACATTAACTCTGCATTTTTCTTATGGTCCAGACCAGAACCTATCAAAATATTTTAAGAAGGTAGCATGGACCCTAACCTTTTTAACTTAAAGGTAGATGTGAAGTGCCATGTTCCAGATGTGATGCAACTGGTCAAACTACTCCATGTTAAATAAAACACAATTTACTTAAACGCTATAGTTAAAATACAAACAAAAGAAAGAGGAATTTAGCACCAGTTAACTACTGGAAAACTTAACTGGATAATAGATACAGTACCTATTACTAATTAATTGTTCCAATTTGGTAACATCCCATAAACATACCCCTTGGCAAAAAGGCAAATTTGGACATAGATTCTTACATGCAGTTCTCCAATCCAGGAAGAAAAAACATCAAGAGAAGGTTCAGAGAGAATACCAGTTAGGAATCATTAACTGAAGCCTCCAACTCTTCTGAGACTCCAATAGTTTCTGACCTTAAAGCTAAAAAATACTAGAAAGCTTGGTCTGCAAGAGCTGCCCACACCCAGGGTACTTCCATTGTTCCAACTTTAAAAACAAACCCCAAGGCCTCACAAGTTGTTTACTTAAGTCATATTCAGTAGCCAGTTTTACACCTCTACCTTACAACCTGTCTTCAAAAAACCCAGGGCAAAATAACCTATTAAAGTGCCAATTTCCCTCCACAGTTGCTGCTTGACCAGGTGAGTATTTTGAGCATTTTCTGCCTTTGGTAAATTGTTCACCAAGAGCTGATTTCTAGATTGAGGACCTATTCTCTCCCTTTCATACCTTAATCCACTTTCATTTCACAACTATTTTGCTCTCTCACCACCAGTAACCACTCAGTGTCTTTTACATTGAGCCTCTCCACCATCAGCCCCCTTTCTGCATCTCCCCTCTGTTAAAAGTATGAAAGAAACACATTTCAGGACACTTTTCAGTTCTGGAAAAGAGAAAGAACTATTCTGAAGAAGAGTCATACCAGACTCAAAATGTTAACTCTATTACTCTGTGCAGAGATGCTGCCAGACCCTTTGAGTTTCTCCAGCATTCTGTGTATGTGTTTCAGTTTTATAGCATCCACAGTATTTGCTTTATTTCTAGATTGTTTGTTGCCGCACTCTGCGCTTTTTCCAACCAGTTACTTGAAATTGTGATGCTTTTTAACAGCAAACTATTCCTAGTACCACCCCCTTCAAAGAGCTGGAAAACTACATCCGTCACAACAGATCGCGGTGTTGTTTAACAAGCACAGTAGGTTGAAATGTGCCTCTGGCTATAATCCAATGCTATGTTTAGGACAATGTTATTCTGGAAGAAAACATTCTCAGATCATCGTGCTCAAGCAAATGTAATATTTCAATTAAAATTCTTCTGAACTCAGTTAAATGTCTTCACTAGAGAAATCTTGGAATCAATCAAATAACACTTAAAGACAATAAGATCTCTATCAATGATTAAGAAAGATTTTTTTCACGGAGACAGTGAAGCATGTCTTGGTAAATATATTTCTGTTGTACACACAGCATTCATTTGATTCTTAAGGCATCTTACAGAACAATTATTTGAACTTTCTCATAAAATATACATTCATACCAGATTATTTTGCATTTTGTTGAACATGCAAATATTTCCATTTACAAGAGGAATGCATTTTATTTAACATGAAATGTATATCCAGAATAGTGTGCATAATGATATTAAAGATTATTAAAGCTTATAGTTCATCACTTTCATGCATTTTTGTCTAATTACAATTTAGGTAAGTGGCTACCAGATTTCACTGTATAGTCTTAGTCTTCAGAAACCAATAAGTTAAGCAGACGGATATTGTTCCCATAGCAACATGTGAATAATTTTCTAGTTGGAATGATTTATATAGAATATGCTCCATTTTGGGGTATTAAAATAGGGTAGGAAATTGAAATTCTACAGATTCACACATCTTTTGAAGATTACTTCTTATTTTGATGTAAAATTGCACTTCTGTATTTTTCAAATCAAAGCAATTTTTAGGAGACATTTCAGAGTTGACAGCAATTAGAACCTTTGCTTCATTGTCAAATCTACTGTCATGATACATCACTGCATAGAGATCTAAAACTGATCATTCAAACTACCAAAAATACATGTTATTTTAAAAATATATCCATTTATAATATTCAGTTTTCAGTTCTGGCTATGAACTAAAAGTATTTTTGTAATAGTAGTGAGATCGAGGTGTTAATTAAGTTAGTCTCGTACTATTTTGCATCATCATGCAAATGACCTATTTATAGCTGCTATATCTCACCTAATCAATTAGACAGCATGATAGCTAACTATACAATGCATCTGACAACATTTTGAGTCAATCAGTCAATTGCAATTATGAAAAAACTTCAGTTACTGTTAAACCCTTCACAATATTTCCGGGTACAAAATGGAATATTGTCATTTTAGTTTTTCTGCAACAGGTTCTAAACAAAGAGGATTTATTCTTTGTGATTGTCCTTGTCACCTTTGAAGTAATTCCCAGTATGTATAAAGGAGTAACATAGCTTGTTTTATCTCTGGTTCCTTCCTCTGCTCAATTGTTTCATCTCCATTTGACATATTTTCAAACTCGGCGATATTCCAGTGAGACTCATCACTTCAATAAACTCTATACTTTCACAGCCTGTAATCCAATTATACTTCCTGCCAAAGACTACAAGGCCACACATATCATGTAAATTGCAACAGTAAGTGGGTATTCTGAAGTTAGGCTTGATTTACCTTTGGAAGAGGAAATAACTTTCAAAATATTTGGTGAGGGAATTAAGTTGGTGGGTTAGAACCCATGGTCAAGCATGTTGTACATGATCAATTGATGAGTTTGCAGTAAAATGTCTTTTTTTCTATTATCAGGTAGGAAAAGTAAAATAGATGTAACTTTATGCTAAACTGATGCTGTATAAATTTTTATAAGGATGTCATGTTTATCCTTTCTTTTCTGAGATTCTCAAGTCACTTCTCTCTCAAATTGCCTCTTCAGGGGAATTTATCTCTCTCTCTCTCTCCAGCAAAAGCTGTCAGAATGAGAATTAAAATGTGTTTTGGTGCTCAAAAAACCTTCTACAGTTGTACTAGTCACCTGACTCAGGTATGGACCTCATAAATGTAGATTGAATTTTATTGCTTAACTAAAAGTATTGTTGGATGATCTAAATTGTAAAACCAGTCACAGGAGAGAGAACAAGATGTAAACTTTTCCAATGGGCTCTGCTGCTCTAGATTGTGTTTCCCGCTTCCAACCACTTAAAATCCTTCCAATCCTATGCCAAGTTGACTCCTTTTGAATTTAATCACAGGGTTCTGGGATGTCCAACCTACATGCAATAGGGCCATTTCTTTACACCCATTTCAGGCAAGGAACAAGCTGGTCGCACTCTTATGATTTCACGCGAGCAAAACCAGCCATGTCTCACAATTCCTGGGTGGGACTTTCTGGTTGGCAGTTTACAACCTTCATTCCTTCCCCTTCAGTTGATTTTTATAAGATTTATCTTGTCTGCTCCTCTCATGAGGTTATGCAGTTAAAATCAAAACAGCCAGGTTTGCCTTCTGTTAGAAATTTGCTTTAACTAAGCTTGCAAGTTGGATGGGTGAACAACACATGAAGGAGGTGGACTGCAGCTTTAAATATGATAATGGAACAATGACTGATTAGTGACACTGTTGGGGTCCGTGGGGTGAATCCTGAGAAACAGATATCTTGTGGCTGAGCTGGAGTGCAGCAATTAATTCATTTTGTTGGGTTGAAGAGCCTATTTAATTTACAATGGCAGAAGACAAATCGGTCATAAGTATTAATGAGAAGAAAAAGCTGCCCTACATAAGATATGATTCATTGCATGATAGTACTAGGTACAGGTTATATTAACTGGTTAGGCATAATTACAAAGGCTATCAGGAGCCAGAGATGTCATATCTGCCTCCAACAGGACCTCATGCTTGACTGCCTCTTCACTACTCAAAGGCTGTGTGACATCTTCCAGATTTTTGCCCACTCACTCAACCTATATCCATCTGCAACTTCCTTATCTCTTCTTCACAACATATTTTCCGACCTATCTTGACAGCCTGTATGTATTTAGCTACCATGCCTACCCTCCCCTTATCTAAGTCATTGAGGTACATTATACAATGTTGAGGGCCTAGAACAGGTTCCTGTGGGACACCACTCATCACATCCAGCTTACCTAACTTTTTATAGAATCCCTACAGTATGGAAACAGGCCCTTTGGCCCAACAAGTCCACACCAACCCTCAACCCACCCAGACCCATCTCCCTAATCTACACATCCCTGAAACTCTATGGGCAATTTAGCATAGCCAATCCATCTACCCTGCACATCTTTGGACTCTGGGAGGAAACTAGAGCACCTGGAGGAAACCCACACAGAGACGGGGACAAAGTGAAAATTCCCAATTCTTTGAAAAGAATAGGAAATTCTTAAGAAATCGGAAGAATTTACAGAATGACAGATTTATAGAGTGCAGAAAGATAATACCATTTGGCCCTTCATACCTGTACGGACTCTGGAAAAGTTACCAAGTTGTCCTACACAAATGATCTCTTTCCTGTGACACATAAATGCTTCCCTAAATTTAATCCACAGCCCGACAACCCTCCACGATCTTTGCACTCTTCTAATTTCAGCCCCTGTGCATTCCCAATTTTCATTACTTGTCATTGGTGACCATGTCATCAGTTGCCTAGGTCCCAAGCTGTGGAATTCCCACCTTAAGCCTCTCAATCTCTTTGTCTCACTTTCCTCCTTTAAGACATTCCATAAAACCCTTTGGATCAATTTTTGGGCATCTGACCTAATATCTCTTTGCATGGCTCAATTTTATGCTTTGCTTTATAAATGCCCTGTGAGGTGCCTTGTGACAATTTGTTGTGTGAAAGTTGTTGTATAAATATAAATAAGTGTTGTTATTACTGCTATAATTATTTTGACATTATAAGCTTAATGTTTGAAGGGTGTAGCAATGCCATTGAAAGTAAGGCAGTGTGGAACTTCTGACTGCTATTGAACTCACCAATAAATCATCTAAGTGAAATATTCAGAGGCAGAGAGGCAACATAAATCCGCATGAAGGTATGATCCTTACTGCACTCGTTTTTAGGTGTGTGAGTATCATCCTTTTAAACAGCAATACGTTTTATATCCAACTTCGACACCAGAACTCTACCTTACAGTATCAACTTTCCTACCCATTGTATTTTTTCTTTATATCATGGACTGATATCCCCAATTCATTTCTCATCTTGCTAATTCATCCTTCAATTACAAGGAGGCCGTAAAATAATATTTTGCTGGTTAAAATTAAAGAACAGGAGGAACCAACTCTAGAGAGTGAGAGCAGAGATGTAATTGAATAGGAATCAAAGGCAATGCAGAAGGAGGAAACAGCTAATTCATCAATTCTAGGGCTCCCCTTCAGCAGTGAAAGAGTAATGATTTTAGCAGGACAGCAAAGATAAGATGCTTCTAATCCTGTCTTGTACTCTATGTATAGGTGCGCTAATGAACTATGCTTAGGTCAATAAAATCAACTGCATCAATCCGCACTGAAATCAAACATCACAGATTCATTATTATCTGTAACCAGCTGAAATTTCAGCATTGTAGTTAACTGTTCCTCTTTTAGTGCTTTGAATCAATATACCTTTCCAAATCTCAGCATTGCTTCCTGCCCCTGCTGGACAATGATGGGGAGGCAATTTCTGAATATACATTGCTAACAAATATACTTCCTACTCCCATCATATGAAGAAGATATCCATTATAATAGAAATTATTGGCAATAAGCAGAAGACTACCAAACATTTGATCCTCATTACAGTTTGAAATTTTGTAAATGCTGGCAAGGCAGATAACAGACACTTAAGATGATGAGCTATGAGGACCACCAATATCCGCAGTCTGCGGATTGTCTGGTTAATCATGATCAAGACTTATAGAGCTCAATCTTCATGCAAGTACAGCTGATGAGACATCACGTTAACAGCTTACTCTTCAAGCATCTTTCCTCTTGCTTAAATCCTTTGATAAGTCATAACAATTTGCTGAGTTAAATTTAATAATCATAGAATGGTCAAAGCACAGGGGAGGGCTTAACATGTCCATGGTGGCTCCCTGCAAGATCAAATCAGCATGACCCACTTTCCTGCCTTTTCCCATAGTCCTGCAATTTGCCCCCCTTCAGGTGCTTATCCAATTCTCTTTTGAAACCTACAACTGAATCTGTTTCCATTGCACATCTGGACTGAAGATTCCAGATCTATATCAGTTGCTGTGTTAAAAAGGTTTTTGTCATGTCACCATCGGTTCCTTGTTCATTCACCTTAAATTGATTCCCTTTGGTTTATATTAACCTTTTGTTAATGGAAATAGTATCTATTCAGACCCCTCATGATTTTGAACATCTATTTTCAAAGTCTTCTCAACTACCTCTTTAAGGAGAACAACTCAGCTTTTCCAATTTATCATGCAATTGAAAGCTCTCAATCCTCAACCATTCTCATAAATTCTACTTGTGCTCTATCTAAAGCCTTCACATCTTTTCTAAAATGCAGAACATAGATTTGGATAGAGACTTCTGGATGAGAGTTCTATAAAAGTTCAACATAACGACTTAGACTTTGAATTCTCTACCTGTATTTCTAAAACTCAGAATTCTGTATGCCTTTTAATTCAATTTCAAAATCTGCCCTGTTGTCTTCAGTAAGAGTTCTATATTGAACTCTCTGCTGATCTCCCTGTTCGTACAACCCTATTAGTATCATGTCCTTTATTTTTATATTTCCTCTCCTCATTCTTCCAACCAAAATTAATCAACTGACACCTCTCCACATTAATTTGCGCTTGCCATGTGTACACCTGTTATACCAGCATGCCTTTTCTGGAAATCTATCTCATAGTTCACAACAGTTCCAATTTTTATTTCTGCAAAGTTGAAATTGTGCCCTGCGCACTAAAGTCTAGGTCATCAGCATACTGTAAGAAAAGCAGTGGTCCTAGGATGCACCCCAGAAAAAACCCCACTGTACACCTCCTTCCAATCCAAATTACTCATATTATTCATTCCATTCTTTCCATCACTTATGTTATTCATTCTTTCTTGCTCACTAGTTCAACAAAACCAACTTAGCTGGCTCCAGATAGTTCTGACAAAGCATTGGTGCAGGTAACAGACAGAAAAATGTGAATGATGAAGAAGTCATCAGTTACCATGAAATCTAACATGATCCAGATTTCAATAAAACTTTTCTTAAAATAAGGATGCTTGATGAACATTACATTTGTGTAGAGGCAGGAAGGACGAACTTGGAGAATTTGAGCTAGGTGATGCATCATCATTGAGTCCAGTGCTATCCTTTGTTCCAGTTTCAATGTGGCATTATCTGGAGACAGTAGCAGGCCCTTCCATATGCCTCCATCCTCCTTTAACCAATGGATCTTCAAAACAGTGAGAAACTCTCTTGGGAAACTGTACATGAGGCATTTGCGATGCAGGTAGATCTAGAAACCAAATATGGCAACAACCTGCCCTGATGAGCTTTTCTGATAATAGCTCTCACAAACCTTTTAGCCAAATCTTCCTCACAGAAATGGAAAATTATAGCCCATGGCCCTGCAGTGTGAATGCAGCTTGAGATGCTTTTGAAAAGGATCAGCCAATGTGCTGCTCCATGACATCAATCTACCAAGCCTGCCTCGCATCCTGTTCAGTGAATACTTCTCCTGATATTTACCATAATTGTCTTTGCCAACCACGAGCCAATGCAAAGAGTCAATGTTTTTACATCAGAGTTCAGCTCATCTGGCCTTCAAACATTCTTACTGAGATGTTGACAACAGCAACCAATCAGCCTGTGCTGCCTGGTGATCATGCTTTTTTTTCACAAAGGACCACCAAGTGTTGAATGGTGTGATTCATCATTTCAAAACACAATCCAACAGAAAATACAGTTCAGCCTTTAAACATAGCTGCGCCAATGCTCTCATTCTTTAGCTATCAATTGACAAATTGCATGGACTATCTTATTATAATTTCATTATTTTTATGTTTTGTTTCTCTGTATACAATATCCTTTCTAAGAACTGGACACAGTCATCAGAAGAAGACTCATCAATGTCCTATGCACCCTCAAGATAACAGCCTAACTCTATACTCAAAGGACTGAGCAATGAAGGCAAGTGTGCCAGATGCCTTTTTAACCAAATAAAAACTGAATGAACTGTGGATGCTGTAAATCAGGATCAAAAACAGAAGTTG
Organism: Rhincodon typus; assembly: GCF_021869965.1. Taxonomy (NCBI): domain Eukaryota; kingdom Metazoa; phylum Chordata; class Chondrichthyes; order Orectolobiformes; family Rhincodontidae; genus Rhincodon; species Rhincodon typus. The sequence goes on along the minus strand of NC_063351.1, from coordinate 27,266,636 downwards.
CTGGAAAAGCTCAGCAGGTCTGGCAGCATCTGTGAAGAAAAAATCAGAGTTAACATTTCGGTTCCGAGGAAGAGTCACCAGACCTGAAACATAAACTCAAATCTTTTTCTTCACAGATGTTGCCAGACCTGCTGAACTTTTCCAGCAACTTTGTTTTTGTGCCTTTTTAACCATGTTATCTATGTGTGACACAAACTTCAAAGAATTAGGTACCTGTTGCACTACACTACCCAAGGTCCTACCATTAATTGTATAAGCCCTACCCTTGTTTTATGTACCAAAGTGCAATACCTCACATTTATCCAGATTGAACTCCATCTGCCATTTTTCAGCCCATTGACCCATTTGATCAAGATCCCTTTGTAATCTTAGAAAACCTTCACTGTCTACAATGCCACCAATTTTGGTGTCATCCACAAAATTACTAACCATGCCTTCTATATTCTCATCCAAATCATTCATATAGGACACAGAACCGATCCCTGTGGAACACTACTGGTTACAGTCCTCCAGTATGAAAAGCAACCCTCCACCATTACTCTCTGTCGCCTGCCATTAGGCCAATTATGTATCCAATTGGCAAGCTCACCCTGAATTCCATGTGACCTAACTTTACTAATTAGTCTACTATGCAGAACCTTGTCAAAGGCTTTCCTAAAATCCAAATAAACAACATCAACTGCTCTGCCATCATCAACTTATTTGGTAACCTCCTCAAAAAACTCAATCAAGTTTGTGAGACACGATGTTCCTCGCACAAAACCCTAATCCCTAATCAATTTTTGCTTCTCTAAATGTCCAGAAATCCTTTCTTTTATAATCACCTCCGATAATTTACTTACAACTAAAGTCAGACACACAGCTCTATAGTTCCCCGATTTCTCCTTACAACCTTCCTTAAATATAGGTACAACATTAGCCACCCTCCAGTCATCAGGCAGATTTACCAGGATCTTGCTGAGTGTGGAAGGTTTGAATTATAAGGAAAGCCTGGAAAAGGCTTCAACTTTTTACATGGAATGTAGGAAGTTGAGAGGTCTCCTTTTAGAAGTTTATAAAATAAGAGCTGATGGTAGTTGTTTATGCCCTAAAATAGCGAATCTCAAGACTAGGGGGCGGGAGTAATGATGACTCTGTGGTGGATCCCCCCCAAGGAGTCTTGCTTGCATAGTTACCTTTGTGAGAGTTTTACCATATTTTTGCCTTTCACAACAAATGGTCGAACCTCCACGTGGTTCCTGCCAATAACAGCAGTGGACGAGGGTTCCTGGTTTTAGCCTGTTTTTACTTGTTTTTAATGGGTTAGACTTGGTTGTACTTGATCCACTGTCAGCTAATCGACCTAGAAAAGTTACGAGACAGTTGTTGACCCGCCTGTGTCCTAGATGTCATTTAGTGGTACTTGTCAAAATTAGTTATGGTAGATGTAGCAGATCTCCCTAAATCTGGATGGGTTGAAAAGTGGATAAATAACTGCCCTGCAAGACCACTGGTGGTGGTGGCTTGTGACAAATGTGGTAGCCAAAAAAAATTTAAGACGTCTGTCTCAACACAGACGGAGAGAGGCCCATAGAACCCTGCCCTTTATTGACACCTAGATGCAAGCTAGAAGGATCAAGTTGTAGGGCAGATGAAGATGTGAGATCTCGTGTAGAAGTGACCGATAGGTTAGCCACCCTATCGGAGAGAACTGAGTGGGGCACTATCAAACTGCTTTTGCCCTCTTAGTAAAAGTGGATTAGAACAGATATTTAAGGAAAAACTCTAGCGGCCCAACAATAATGCAAACGCCACTATGTTTCAGCCTTACAAGGGAGAGATGAAGTTAGACCATTTGATGGAGCCTATGATAATGAGGAGGTAGATATGGACATCGAAGGGGTAGAATCGAAGACAGCAGCAGGTCCCGATGGTTTCAAACTTAAGGATATTTTATTGATCAATGTGAATGATATAACTCATCGACCGAGATGTCTTACCTTGTGGCATTGGCCAGGAGTTATCCCTCCAGCAGTAAAGTGTATTAAGACAGTGTTGGTACCTAAGACAAATGATAATGATAGCCCCAGAAATATTAACTGCAGAAGGTGGAAGTTTTTATGAGTTATATGATACCTAGAATGTACTATTTTCTGGTCCTCGCAGAAGTTTGGCAGTCTTTTACAGCAGCTTGAGTCTTTTATTCAGGGTTTTATTAAAGAACTTTTACACCTGCTTCATTATACATCGTTTGCATATTGTATGCTCACAATAAGGCTGGAGTTTTAGATTGTCCATGCATCTTTCCAGTTCAGGAAGGAGAGCAATATAGAAGAGATGAAGGCTTTGTCACGATTGAAGGCTTTGCATAATATCTGGATATCTGAAGATGGTGATGAACAGATAGAGGATGGAATAGATATGGAAAATGAACAGGAAAGGATGAGTATGATAAGAGTTAGGCATTGACACTGGAGGGAGGCAGAAATGTTGAAGTGGATGTCCTTATACAGCCTAGGGCTAGGAATCAAATATTTCAAATATTGGTGAGCTGCTGTGTCTGTTCTAAACTTTCCATCTCTGTAATGTCTAGCTGTGGTCAGCTGAATGCAGGTATTCATAGTGTGTCGACGATCGACAGTAAAAATTGGCATAGGTACTACTTTGCAGTGTTTTCAGCGTGAGAGCTGAGAGATTTATAAAGACATAGGAGACAATTTTTTTTTTTACACAGAATGAGCTCCCTGATGAAATGGTGGATGTGGGTACATTTAAAAGACATTTGGATGGATATATGAATAGGAAAAGTTTGGAGGGATATGGGCCAGGAGCAGTCAGGTGAGACTAGTTTCGTTTGGGATTATGTTTGGCACGGACTGGTTGGACCAAAGAGTTTGTTTCCATGTTGTATGACTCTGTGACTCTATATGAAGATTATATCCAGTTTCCCTTTACATGACTTTGCTAACCTTCACTTCCAAGATTTGTACGTCTCTACCATATCTATCTTGTCCTATACACTACAGAGAACATTATAAATCATATCATGTTTCCGAATCTTACTTTTCCCTTAAAGCACACTTGTACTAATCAATTTTGAACTCGATTTGCAACATGTATACTCTTTCTAAAGGTTGAATGTTATAAAGCACTCACAACTCTTTAATTTTCCCAGAAGCGCTTTAGGGTGTTCCACCCTCCTCTACTAGTCCTACCATTTCCATAATGCAGTCCTCTTCATTATGTATGTTTACCACATCCTACACCAAACTTTGGAAAGAGGATGCAGAAATTGTTTATATCTACTCCCATAGTGCTGTCAGCATTTTGCCCATAGGAATGACTGGTGTCAGCTATTTATCATCGCTAAACTGTTCACACTCTGATCTTACCAGGCATGCTTCCAGAACACTTTTGCACTGTTATCTTTTCTTTCAATTTTAATTAATAGATAACGCTCATAACAAGAATATTGTCTGACGTTCAATGACACAAGGCTGAGATCCAAAGAGCTTTGCCAACTCTTAATGATTCAATTTCCACTATTGTTTTCATTAGAACAATGTACAAAGATATGAAATAGAGAAATAAGTGTCTTAACTCTCACCACACACTGGAGGAAATTGATTTACTTTGTCAGCTTCAGGATATTTGCTTCAGGATATAGTGAAGTTGTCTATGCTTAGGTTTTCTTTCTTCCTGATTGGAGAACCTTACACTGTTGTGATTGAGTATTTTCTCAAATATATTTGGAAAAACTTTCAACAATTTGACTGTATTCATTGTCCTCTAGTGCATATGAACTGAGACAAATGTTCTTGTTGTTTTTCTCATTGGTCAGGAATGTCAAATCTAATTTACATAATAGATCTCAACTAACATTTTAGAACTTGATGTGGATCATGTTATTAAAACACTTTGGAGAGAATTCTTCTGCCTATTTTAGGGGAAGGCGCATAAAAGAGATGCAATCCAATCCAATTTTCAGATGCCCAGTCTTGCAACTGTCCTGAGAGGTGACAGATTAAATTTCAAATCAAACTTGACACAACTCGGAATTAGCCAATAAAGGTAAATTTCAGCTCTATTTGTATCTTCATTAGATCCTTTGAAACAAGCTTGGAAAGTAGCAAGTGACTTTTCATACCAATTGTGAATTTTCTGAAAGAGGTGTGCACATTTGGTTTGTTGTTAAGGAATCAGAGGCAATAACATCCAGATTTCACAAAGCTATTTTCACCCAAGGGCTAGACCCGAAACGTTAGCTTTCCTGCTCCTCTGATGCTGCTTGGCCTGCTGTGTTCATCCAGCTCTACATCTTGTTATCTCTCTTCACCCATTGATAGAATGTTTCTTTTTGAAACCAGCAGCAGAAGAAGAAACAAATCCCTCCTGATCTTTTGTTCATTATAGTCAAAAACCACATGGAGGATGCACTAGAAATGAATGCCCTACTTTGTTATATCCAACAACATGTGCTTTATTGGATCATCTAAACTGTCCAGTTTCTCCTACCTCCACTTCATCTGGGAGCCATATCTGATGCTGTTAAACTTCACCAAAGCCAAGATCACTGAATTATACCTCCTCTTTCAACTGAACCCATGGCTACACAGTGGGATGATGACACTGGTGCCATTTGGCTGGCAAGGCCAGTGTGGCCTTCTGTTTCTATGTTTATGGACCATTCCAGAGTTTAGATGTTGTTATCATTAACATATCTCAGTACATCATCAATCACTGCATCAGGTAAGTCACAGAGATTCTTTATGTAAAGAGAAGGCACTTCATTCTCCTCCCTCTAAACTGAGAGAAGAGTTTGCAAGTGGCTTTGCTGAAGTATAACCATCCCAGTGATGTTACCACTCCAGGGCTATTGATTTCAATCATTGAAATCACAGAATCACTACAGTGTGGAAACAGACCCTTCGGCCCAACAAGTCCACACCGACCCTTGGAGAATCCCACCCAGACCCATCCCCCTATAACCCACCTAATCTACACATCCCTGAACACTAGGGGCAATTTAGCATGGCCAATCCACTTACCCTACACATCTTTGGACTGTGGGAGGAAACCGGAGCACCCGAAGGAAACCCACGCAGACACGGGGAGAATGTGCAAACTCCGCACAGACAGTCACCCAAGGGTGGAATTGAACCTGGGTCCCTGGTGCTGTGAGGCAGCAGTGCTAAACACTGAGCCACCGTGCCACCCCAAACTTCTCGCATATGAACCGACGGGCATAAAATCTCAGTGGGAAATGTACCTGACCTTAACGAGTTCCACTTCCTGAACATGGCATTTGATGTGTTACCATGGCACAGAACAGCAACCTGATGAATTCTGGCAGCAGTTTTGATATCATCATCTCGCACAATTGCAGTTTTCTATGAACAGTCATGTCAAACCAAAAGGTGACTTCTTCACAACAAGAGTTATTTGCTGTATACATACCACCTTACCTTCCGTCTGTTATGGACCATACAAATTTTCCACTTGTTCAAAATCCAACAGTAAAGGACATGACAGAATCATTCCATGCAAACATTATTTAGCAACACTTCCAATAATTCTAACCACTTATTCTTGACAAGTTCCATGCTGTGTATTTAGTGAATATATTTGTTGCTTGTCATGGTGATCCTATACGGTGCTGACTAATGGAGAGCTGCTGATCTTCAAAGCAGTAAGCTGCAGATGGTCTCACAGGACTCCCTTTACTAACTCTGGCTGTTGAACATCTAGCTTGGCTGGCTGACAGGCAACAGCAAAAGCAACAGTGGTGGAAGGACAAATGGCATTATCCTGAGAGAATTGGAAAACAGCAGGCATGTGTCTGAATTTGTATTTCAGACCAAATTGCAGGTGAAGGTGAAGTGGGATTTAAGAAGTTCCTTAAAGGAGGAATGTACCATCATCATTGATAGTTTCAGCAATGGTACTTGCCATAGTCCCCATGACAGGTTGGCCAATAATTTGTTCCACCAACATATTCAAAGGACCAAATCATGCCTGACCCCACCATTGTTTGTCGCTCCTTCCTGTTTATTACCACCTTATTTTATGAGACAGAGGGAGGAATGTCACTGTTATCATGTGATTCGATAATGGGCCTGTCATAGCTAACTAGATGGAAATATGTGGAAGTTGTGATATATAGATGTGAGGTTTGTGGCAATCTAAATGTGTGATGGTGAACTGGCGCAACTGAATGTTACACATGAATCCTAATTACTGAAGATTGCTGATATGTGCTATCCATATATCTCAGGGAAATATACATGAACGTGAATAAGATTCAGTCTTCCCATGATTGCATTCTTTAAAAAACTAAATGCAAAATTTCAAATATTACAATTCATATGCCACACAGCTTTCTGTTTATGCCGGAGAGGTGATAGTAAATTCATATAATATCTGTTAGAACCTTAGGGTTTCCCAGAGTGCTTCACAGTTAACCAAGTACCTCTGAAGTGGAGTAACTCTGGTGATGTAGGAAACATGGCAGCCAGTTTTCACACAGCAAGCTCCCACAAACAGCAATTTTTAAAAAATGGATAATCTGTTTTAGTTATGTTACTGGTTCGGGATAAATATTTGCAAGGAAATAAGAGCTCCCATGCTCTTCCTCAAATAGGGATCTTGGAGATCCACCTAAGTAAGCTGATGAAGCTTCAGTTTAACATCAGCTCTAAAAGGCAGTCTTGCCCACAGAGCTGCAGTCTCTCAGCTTTGCTTATTTTCTGATGAAAACTTGAATGTATCCCTTGCTGACTTACAGGCCAGTGTGCAACTACTGATGCATGTCTGCAAGTTGCCCCTTCACGAGCTAACAATTAAATAACTTCAAATAAATAAATATTGGCAGAGAAACTTTAAACATTTATTCCTCCACTTAAACTTTCTACCATAACCTAAAATCTGTCTTTTGCTAACAAAAATATGATTTAGTCATATTTGGTTGACTCAGAGTTTTTGGTACATGTGTTAAACGATGGGAAGTTCTGAGATTGAATCATTGACTCACAGCGCAGTAAAAAAAAACATTTATATACTGATTTTAATTCAGCAAAGTGTCTCAGGGTGCTTTACAGCAAATAACAGCAATGAAAATGTTTTTGATAGTGTTCCACAAAAGGAGATATCAAGACAGATGACCAAAGTTTGGCCATAGAGGTAAAATTTAAGGAGATTGTTACAGGAGGTAAATGAAGTAGCATGATGGAGAGGTTTAGTGAGGAAATTCAAGAGGTAGGGGCAAGGACAGATGAAAGCATGGCCACCAATGCCGGACCAAACAAATCAGGAATGTGTGAGATACCGGTACTGGACAATTGCAGAGATTTTGCTGGCTTGTTGAGGTTGAAGATGTTAAAAAGATAAGGAGCGATGGTGCTTTGGAGAGATTTGAAAAGGATTGTAGAAGAATTTCAGGATATTAAGCAGAACAGATAGGGCAGTTTAAGAAACATATTCCCAGTGATTAGGGCACCAATAGAAGTGACCATTGATTAAAAGTTAGATTAGTCCTTTCAGGAGTGCAATTGGGAAATGTTTCTTCATACCAAGTGAGGTAAACATTTACATCTCTCTTCAGAAACAGCTGGGTGCTGGATTAATTGTTAATTTTAAAACTGTATTTGTTTTTAACCAGAGGAATAAGGTCTACAGTATTTCGGTCATATACATATTTAGATATATGGAATAAGGTCATTAAAGCCATAATCTCTTTGAATCTTGGAAAGATTTAAGGGGTTAAATTGCACACAACTGTTTGCATTGTCCCTTATTGCTATGAAAAGGAGGATGGCAATGTTACGACTGAGGGATTGTCACACTCAAACCTAGTGTAGGTCAATAAACACAGGGATGATGGGTAAATGAGGCTTGGACTGAGTTAAATGTGGTTAGCAGAGTTTTGAATGAGCACAGTATTATATGTAGAATGGAAGGTGGGAGGTCTGACAGTAGAATATTCAAATAGTCAAGTCAGTAAATAGCCAAGGCAGATAGAATCAGAGAATTATACAGGCTCAGCAGAGGCCCTTTGAATTTGCATCAACAAAATAAAAAGACTCAAAGCTCTATTAGTCCCACTTTCCAACACTTGGCCCAGAGTCTTGAATGTTATAACATTTCAAGTGTTCATCCACATTCTTTTTAAATGTTGTGAGGTTTTCCCTCTTAATTATCCTCCCAGGCAGTACATTCCAGACACCACTGCCATCTGAGTGAAATTACTTTCCCTCTAAACCCCCTGCCTTTCACTTTAAATTTATGTCCCCAAGTTAATGGCCCGTCAATTAAGGGGAACAGCTGTTTTCTATTCACCATATCCAAGCCCCTCATAATCTTATTTTCCTCAATCAGGTTCCCTTTTAGCCTTCTTTTGCCCTAATTTATCTAGCCTCTCTTCATAGCTAAGCTGCTTCATCCCAGGCAACATCCTGGTGAATTTCCTCTGCACTCACATCTTTACTGCAATATTTTGGAGATGGAAGTAAGCAATCTTGGTAATGCATCAGATTTGTGACCTGTAGCTCATCTTTGGGAGAAATACAGCACCAAATTTTTGAGAGAACTGACTCAAATTTAAACAGTTGTCAGGAGTAAAAGCTGCACAAAGAAAATGGAATTTATGGGAGGAGACAAAGGCCATTACTTCAGTCTTTCTAATATATTGATGTGGGGAATGTCTACTCACCCAAGACTGGATGTCAGACAAGCAGCATAACAAATTAATGGAAAGGTGTGAAACATGATGGTGAACTATTATCAGCGTAAATGAGGAACTGAAGTTATGTTTTCAGATAATTTTATCAAATGGTACCATGCATGTGGGAAATGGAAAGGAGCCATAAAACAAATCTTTGGGACATTCCAGTGGAAGTAATGGAGGAGTGGGTAAATAAGTGATTGCAGGAGATTATTCTTTGGCTATTATTCAATAAATAAGAATGAAACAAAGCAAATATAGCCCCACCCAGCCGAATGATGAAATTGAAGTTTTAGAGCATGATGGTGTTGTCAACAGTCAATGATGATAGAGGTAGATGAGGAGGGATAGATAATCATATTTGCAGTTACGCATTGACTTTGATAAAGACCATTTCAGGACTGCGTAAGGATCGATTGGAGGAATTCAAGCATTGGATTGTAAGAAAGATGGGCACAGATTTAGCAGCAGGCAACACAATTAAGAGTTTTGAGGAGGAAATGGAAGTTGGAGATGACTGGTCATTTGCAATGACAGAGAGATCAAAGTTGGATTTTTTAGGGAGTGTGAATTATGACAAGTTTAAAGCAGGCATCCACAGAGCAGGTACTTGGAGTGCACAAACAGAGGGTGGATGGTCAACAGTTTGATCAGAATAGGATCAAAAGAGCAGGAATTGAGTCTCGTGAATAAGATGAGCTCAAACAGAGCATGACAGGTGATGGATAGAATCTGCAGAAAGACCTGATTTCATGATTAAGGCAGTGGGGAACATTAACAGATGTTTAGCCTGGTGGGTTAGATGAGATAGAGATAAGCAGCAGCTGCAGCTGAATAGATGGTTTAATTCTTTGTGTAAAACTTTTCATGACCTCTTTACATTTTTTAAAGATGAGGGTGGAAGAGGCAGAGGAGGATGGTTTGAGAAGACTGTGGTAGAGGTGAAAAGCCAATAGTTATATTGTATCATTTTAGGACCTTAGAATAGCGGCCAGTTTTAATAATGCAGTGTAGAAGCTGATAATGCTTTGTGTGGTCCAGCTACATATGGTGATGGATGATGAAGTGTGGGCCAAAGGCTCAGTAGTTGAGAATTTGAAAATGCAGTGATAAATAAGATCTGCAACTGCCAAATTCATTAATCTGCCCTTATTCTAGTTTATTCTGTTTGAACCCTTTTCTTACCCTATCTAGTATAGTCCGGATATGAACTTTGGCTCAATTCCAGCTACTTTAGATGATCTTTCTGTATCTGCTTTCAGATCTTTAATGTGATTTAAGGGACATCTTATCCAATATTTGGAGTGAATCTTAACACGTACTCACGAGTAGTTGAACATATTTCTTGGGCTTATTTTGATTCTGACTGCAATGCCATAGACTATTTAGCAAAACAGTTTGATGCCACAGCTGTTGAACCAACAGCTTTGCATGGTTGATGATGTGTTGCCCAAAATTTGCCATTTGATGAAAGTATAATATTGCAAAGCATTCTTAGTTTTGCCTGAAATGGTAAAATTTTGCATTCCAGGTTTGTACTTCAGAGTAGTTCTTATTTCATTATTTTATTTTAGTTTAAGCTTTCATTAATGTGCTTTCCAGGCAAGGTTGCAGTTTAAAATTGTGCACAATAGAAGTTTCTCAACAGGAATAAGGCATTTTTTAAAAAAAAAATGTATGGTATATTACAGTAGAACCCTTGAAAATCAGAAAGCCCAATACAATTATGAAATGTCACTGAAGTGGTTCACGGGGAATTCACATTGTTTTGTATGGCAACCGCACAGTCATTTTACCTTCTGAAGGGTAATAATTGGCTGTGAGTGGGCATTCTGTCCCCAGTGGGGGAGAGGGGGGGGCATTCTGTCTCAGACAGCTGCCAGCCATCTAATTGGTCATGGGTTCATTGATCCCAGCAGTGACACAGGAATCCGATAGCTACTGCTGGGACTGCATCCGTCCCCTTAGATTGAGGACCCAGGATCCAGTTGCAATAATTGCTTGGGACCCACGATAGAGCCAGGAACGTGTACGTTGTGGAGTAAGGTGCAGTTGTTGATGGTGTTGTGTGGCCAGGATGCAAAGGCCATATCCCAGATGGAAAGCAGTGACCTGGTGGTAATGTGGGGTTGGTACCCAGTTGCAAAAGGAGACCCATGAACTCGCCTGCACCCTTCCCAACATTTAAGCAGGCTCCCTTGTCAGGCTACAGCTATCATCTTTTATATCCCAACCTCCTTCTTAGGGGTGTCATTTGGGGCAAGAACAGGCAGATCTCCTCAGGACTTGCCCACCACCTGTAGAATTGCAACAATTTTTTGAGGACAGGAAAGTCACCTACAGTATCCTATAGTGCTGCCATCCATCATAAAACTCCACACTGTTAATTCTGGGTGCTGAAATAGTCATCAAGTACAGGTAATGAGCAAAACTTTGGTGTAACATTTGAAACTGAGAAAGATTATAACCTGAAATGAAAAATATTTCAAAAGACAACCATGACCCATTTCATTTTCAGATTTTGCCAAAAATGAATAGTGCCCAGTGAGAACACCAATTAAACAAATTTTTGGAGAACATATTTTTGCTAATTTTATGTTTACCATGTACGTTAATATTTATAAAGAAAGGCTATGCATCTCATCTTCTTAGTCCTCATCTGTAATTACCAACAAGTTCCATTCTGTTGTTTTCATAATGTTACTCTTCTCATTTTTATTCAGATGTTATCTTGAATTCATTCCTCACAGCATTTCCAGTCCATCAGATTTTTGACAGCTAATGGCCCTGTGAAAATAAATGCTAAAACAATTAGATTTTGACTGAATGCAGGGACTCGGCAAAGCATTCTGTTTCCGTTCTGTCAGTTCAGAATTCAAAAACCATACATCATTCCTCACAGACTCAGAAGTACAGGCCTTCCCAGCAAATAATGCGTGACAGCAAACTTAGATTAACATCGTGTATTCAAACCTGTCTGGATAACTCAGGTATCCGTTTGATTAGGATTTCTCAAAGTACAGCCTTGCTGATTAGCAAAAGATGGACATTTTTAGAACCCAAGTAGTATTTCAGGGAATGAATGTGCCAAGCTCCTTCCATGCTGAAGGAGGGTCATTGGACTCAAAATGTTAACTCTGCTTTCTCTCCACAGATGCTGCCACTGCTCCTGAATTTCTCCTGAAATTTATGTTTTCCTTTATTTCAGATTTGCAGTTCTTTGTTACATTTTAGTTCTACAACACGATTTGTATTTCTGTTTTGACGTGCAGCTGCAAAATCTGATTTTCAACACATAGATAGAGTCATAGATTTGTACAGCACAGGCACAGGCCCTTCAGTCCAACTCATCCCTGCTGATCAGGTATCCTAAATTAATCAGGTCCCATTTGCCAGTATTTGACCCATATCCTTCTAAACGCTTCCTATTCATGTACCTATCCGGATGCCTTTTAAATGTTGTAATTGTACCTGCTTCCACCACTTCCTCTGATAGCTCGTTCTGTACACGAACCACCCTCTGTGTGAAAACATTGCCCCTTAGGTCCCTTTTATATCTTTTCCCTCTCACCTTAAACCTATGCGCTCTAGTTTTGGACTCCCCTACCCTGGCAAAAAGACCTTGGCTATTCACCTTACCCATGCTCCTCATAATTTTATAAACTTCTATAAGGTCATGCCTCAACCTTCGATGCCCCAGGGGAAGAAGCCCCAGTCTAGTCAGCCTCTCCCTATAACTCAAACCCTCCAACCCCACCAACATCCTTGTAAACCTTTTCTGCACCCTTTCAAATTTTACAACATCCTCTGTGGAACTGCAAATAAAGAGAAGGAACCAGTTGAATGTGGAACCCAGTTTGGAGCTTGATGTCACCTTATTGGTGTTTCATTAAAATAAACATCATTCTGCCTGTTAATTCTGATAAGATTTTGCAGTGGCAAGCCCTTTAGATCTTTTCACCCACGTCTAAGAATCACAGATATAGAATACAATGTTGATGATAAATTCAAACAGGAAAATTCACTGTCTTGTCTTCCCTGTCTTTAATGAGGGATAAGTGGTAAGTTCGTCAGATGCTCTATATGAATCTTACACTCTGGCATGCACCCTGGAGATAAAATCCATCTTTAGGCTACCTATTTGCAAAGCCTCAAGTTTCTTAAAAGAAGTGTATGAAGCAAGGACAAAAGTGTCACAAAATCAATGATAGTAATATTAATTACATAACAACCATTCAGTACTTATTCAGCATTTAAATAAGTTTCTAGTTTTATAATTTTATTTTATTTTTTGCAACCTAGTTCTTTCCAGTTTGTAACATTTATTTATGTGGATCTGTACTTACCACTCTCATTAATCTCATATATCCTTTCTGTATTAGACTGACATTTTCACTAACTCAATAATCTATTACTTCAGCATATTTTCTTATTAAACAGTCACTCCTGCTTGCCTCTAAGTCTTAGTAAATTTGACTTTCTACAAATTAAACTCTTGAACATTACTGGTTATTGCAGTGTAAATGCCAGAAGCATTTTTCTTAACTTTTTGAGTTCTATAGCAAATAATTCATGTGTTGACTTTTAAAGAATAGTACCAATGGTAGCAACAAGTAGTAAGTGTATTTATTGCTGAAACATATACATGATATTGACAAACTGCTCTAATTATGTCTACAATAACTTCTATCATTGTGGTTTGCGATGAGACCAGGGTGTCCTCATACTCCAGCCACTGAAGATAAACATGCAGGCACAGCAGGCAATAAAGAAGGTAAATAGTATGTTGGCCTTCATAACGAGAGGATTCGAGTACATAAGCAGAGATGTCTTGCTGCAATTATACAGGTCCTTGGTGAAACCACACTTGGCATATTGAGTACAGTTTTGGTCTTCTTATCTGAGGACAGATGTTCTTGAGGACGGAGTGCAGAGAAGGTTTATCAGACTAATTCTTGGGATGGCAGGACTGATGTATGAGGGAGTGTTGAATTAATTAGACAGGAAGAAACTGTTCTCCTTGATGGAGGGATCAATGACCAGGAGGCATAGTCTTAAGGGGCAGAAGGTTTGGAGGAGATGTGACGAAAAACGTTTTCAGCCAGAGGGTAGTAGGATTCTGGAAATCACTGCCTGTTAGGGTGGTAGAAGCAGAAACCCTCATAACATTTAAGAAGTAATTAGATGTGCACTTGTGATGCCAAGGCATACAAGACTATGGGCCAAGTACCAGAAAATGGTATTAGAATAGTAAGGTGGTTGTTTTTGTCTAGCGTGGACACAATGAGCCAAAGGGGCTTTTTCTGTGCCGTAGACCTCCATGACCCTATGACTATCGATAAGCTAATATTCCGACGACTCAGAAGAATGAGGAGGGCGTCTCATAGAAACCTATAAAATTCTAACAGGACTAGACAAGGTAGATGCAAAAAGGATGTTCCCGATGGCAGTGTAGTCCAGAACCAGGGGCCACAGTCTAACAGTCCACAGTGTAAACCATTTGGAACTGAGATGAGAAGAAATCTCTTCACCCAGAGACTGGTGAGCCTGTGGAATTCACTACCGCCGAAAACAGTTCAGGCCAAAACATTGTATGATTTCAAGAAGGAGTTGAATATAGCAGTTAGGACTAAATAAATCAAAGATTTTGAGAGAAAAGCGGTGGGGGGGTGAGGAATGGGCTATTGAGTTGGATGATCAGCCATAAATGGTGGTGGGGGTGTGAAGGGCTGAATATCCTACTCCTGCTCCTAGTTTCTACATTCAGCACGACAACCATAATTGGTTAATTCTTCACTGCCTTCTGAAATGACCAAGAGGTCCAATTAGCTCAAGAGCAACAAGAGATGGACAACGAATGCTGGCCTTGCCAGTGTTGCTCACATCTCACACAAGAATAAAGGGAAATTAAAATTTGTGTGTAGTGTTTCAGCAATGCTTAAAGGGCTTTGCATGCCATCTGTTTTGTTTTCTAACCTAGGACAGTTTTACTTTTGATCTGAACGAGGTCATCTATATCCTTCTACATTATTTTTTCATGGCTGTGTTTCTTTAATCATTTAGATTAAAAGATTGACAGATAAGCAGAGGAAACTTCAATAAGATTTTGTGTGCAACGTCAAATCAGGTTCAAAAAGAGAAATAAATAGAGGAAAATAATGATTGGAATAAAGGACAGAGAAAAGTGAGACAAAGGATAAATAAGAAAGAATCTAATATTGACTTTCTTAAAGTCTCCTAAATGAATACGTTACAGGAACATTCCAAGAAGATTAATGGCAAGATGCTGTTTCCCCAGACCTAAAGGAAGAGTAGTAAACATTGGTTTGCAACTTTTTGTAACTTGCAAACACAGGGTATCTATTCTTTTTTACAAACTGCTGCCAGATTTATACATTAAGAATAGCATACACCTTTCAAACAATTCTCTTTTTCTGCAAATGATGGATCTAAAAGTTTTATGATCATTCTTTACCACAAGTGTAAGCTCCATTTAGTGTTACTTCATCTTAAAATACCACTACACTAAGAAAAAGAAGCACAAATAAAATATTGTGTGCAGCTAATAGCTTTTTACACAGTAAGGCCATGATAGTTCCTTGCAGCAGAGACTTCAATAGGGCAGCTTATTAGTGATAACAAGAAGGTGAGAGATGAAAAGTTATTTTAATGGGTTACCCTGGTTACACAAGCTTTCCTTCATTGACCTCCAGCCCAGTGATTGGAGGTTTGTTCGTCATGATAGCTTGGCTAGTTCAGCATCAGTGCAAGTGGTTTTGCTTGGTTTTCCTTGTTCAAAACAGAATAAAAACAAAAGAGAATAAGGAGGGTTCCTGTGGTGCGACAGTAGTGTTCCTACCTCTGGATAAGGAGGCCTAGGTTCGAGTCACACCTGCTCCGAAGGTGTGTTATAACATCTCTGAGCAGGTTGACTGGAAAATATACAAAAGAAAATAAAGAATAACGAACAGGTAAAAGAAGTATGGAATATTTGACATTCACTAATAGCATCAGGGGTATCCAAAGAAGTGGCCTCTGCTATATTTAAAAAAGGATGAGCAAAGAGCATACAATAATCCAAGAAGTCATGGGTCTTGGTGAGAAAACATGTTTGTTGAAAGTGATGTGTGAAGTCCAACTCTAATGCTCCATGAAACATCTGTCTAAATGCTATTTGAGTGCAAAATTACAGGTGTCTGATTTAAACCACCAGTTGAGTTCAAATTTTAGTGATCAGCAATTATGACCTAAATTGAATGCTGAAACCAGACTTCCAAATGGGCACATCTTAGTAGCACAGCATCTCTGTTCTTATTCTTTACCCCAAATAGCTCCTTGAATGTCTTGAGCAGTTTAGCTGAAATCCTTTTAATACCTATTTCAAAAGGACAGTATCTCTGTGAGTGCAGCACTCCCTCTGTACTGGATGGATTTTTATGTAGGTTACATTATTAACTCCCAAGCTCATGACTTGCTGAATCTTATTAAAAACCTTGTTAAACTGGCACTTGCTCAATATAATAGGAAATAACAAATTTGTAATAAATCCCATTGTAATAATGTGAACCTGGAAGGATGTCTTGTAGCATCAATGGAAAAGCCCCATAACAAGTCCCAATGCCTTCCAGAGAGGCGTAAACAAAACAGGCAAAAGGGTGAGGAAATATTCTTCAGGACAACCATCAGTTAACAGATAGAGATAAATGTCCAAATGTAACCCGATAATCGGAGCTCAGCACAGTCACAACTGACAGTTTTGGGATTATATATTTGCTATAAGGTATGCTCTCTTTATATGCTTCATTTTTTCCTCTGATACTTTTACATTCATGGTTCAAATAATTTAAGTACAGTATTGATTAATTTACACTACAATAACACACCTTTAACTTAAGCTATTAATAAGATTAATTCCAATTCAAATAATGTTTTTTATGACTGAAATGATCAAAACATGCTAGAATTTCATGTTCAGTTCAAAGGAGTGTAATGTGGATCTAAACTTGAAATAATATAATCAGAAGAGTATGGAGGCAGAGATAGTATGAACTGCAGATGCTGGAGAATCCGAGACAACAAGGTGCAGGGCTGGATGAACACAGCAGGCCAAGCAGCATCGTAGGAGCAGAGAGGCTGGTTAAAGTGAACTGGAAAACTAGGATAAACAATTAGACTGTGGATGAAGAGGTGGGCTTTTAAGGAGATATTTAATCACTCTCACAAAAGATTTATGCCAGTGACTGAAAGATACTTTGGGTGAAATCTTATAGGTGACTGAGCAACTTGGGCAATGGTGATATTTGTAACAGAAGTGGATGAGAGACCTGGTGAGGTCTATCTCAACATTGAGAGCATCTTGCGCATCTGAGTGGCAAAGCAAGTTGCTCACTAGGCTAAGGGATGACATTATAGAGGTTTATAAAATCACAAGGGGCATGGATGGGGTGAATAGCCAAGGTCTTTTCCCCAGAGTGGGGGAGTCCAAAACTAGATGGCGTAAGTTTAAGGTGAGAGAGGAAAGATTTAAAAGGGACCTAAGGGACAACTTTATCACACAGTGTTGTGCATGTATGGAATGGGCTGTCAGAGGAAGTGGTGGAAGCTGGTACAATTACAACATTTAGAAGGCATTTGGATGGGTATATGAATAGGAAGAGTTTAGAGGGATATTGGCCAAATGCTGGCAAATAGGACTAGACTAACTTAGGATATCTGGTCAGCATGGACGATTTGTCTGAAGAGTCTGTTTCCATGCTATACAACTCTATTTCTCTATGACTTCAGCTTGGCACTGGATCCAAAGGATTTCCATATCGCTTAGTACCGGACAGCATCTTGGGCATAATGCATGGGCACCAGCCACGTGTATCCTTCATCCGCTGACATTGGCACCTGACAGCATGACCATCGTGGTACTTCTCTGATACACTTCCCGGCTGCTCAAGAAGCGCAGGCAGGCATTGCAGGTGCACCAGTAACTAGCATTGAGAGGCTACTGCACAGATACTTTTGCACACAGTGACAGGCACACAGCTCATGGATTGGATGAGGCTACATCTCAGGGCTTCTTGCTTATCCTTGCTCACTCACTTAGTGCCTGCGTGCAGTCTGGCAGCATCTACGCCTTGCTTTGTTGTGCCTTGCCTGTAAGCGTGTTGGTATTTCAGCTGGAACAAAAGACTATCAGACAAGTATATTGATGTGCTCTTTCATGCAGACACACAGACTGTTTGTTAGTTGCACTGGGGCAGTGCCTTTGTAGCACTGTCAAAAGGGGAAAGGGAGTCAAGGCTGGGGGTTGCAGAGGTATTTATAGAGTTGGGAACAAAGATGACTATGGAGGGAAGATTAGGTCATATGAGGAGATAGATAGAACAGTGTCAGAGGGCAGGATAGGCTATAGGATGAGTGGTCGTTATTCGTAGTGACCACAATATGCCTTCAAGAAGTAAAGTTTAGAGGAAAATACTAAATAAAAACAGAAAGAACTGTGGATGCTGTATTTCAGGAGCAAAAACAAAGTTGTTGGAAAAGCTCAGCAGGTCTGGCAGCATCTGTGAAGGAAAAAACAGAGTTAACGTTTTGGGTCCAGTGACCCTTCCTCAGAGGGAGGGTCACCGGACTTTGAAATGTTAACTCAGTTTTTTTCCTTCACAGATGCTGCCCGACCTGCTGAGCTTTTCCAGCAACTTTGTTTTTGCTGTTGTTGTGTAGAGTTTAGAGGAGCAGGGTGAGCATCATTAAGATGTAATGTTCAGGGAAAGGGAAGACGGTTAGAGGTGAAGTTCAGCGTGTTTGATGTCCATGTATGGGGGGAATGGGCTGTCATGGTAAGGTGAGATAAAAAAGGATGTTGAGGTTCAATGGAGGTAGCTAGTAATCAGGCAAAGACCAGTGCTGACAGCATTCACTGTGATCTGCATTCACTTGCCATTCTCTAGATGCACAATGCAATTAAAAATTAGCTTAGATAATGCCT
This sequence comes from Rhincodon typus, assembly GCF_021869965.1. Taxonomy (NCBI): domain Eukaryota; kingdom Metazoa; phylum Chordata; class Chondrichthyes; order Orectolobiformes; family Rhincodontidae; genus Rhincodon; species Rhincodon typus. The sequence continues at coordinate 27,247,959 of NC_063351.1, read as the reverse complement.
AGTGTGGCACAGTCAATATCACTTTGGCAAAAGTGTGGGATCTATGTCTGGTAGATGTGAGAACATTGAAGGGACAAATACATGAAGCATGGTTTGCACACTCCAGCTACATTTCATTTGCAAACATTTCCTCGTTTATATGTAACGCATGCAGAATGCACACATTAGGCTTTAAATATTGATCAAAGACAAAATGCACCATGCCATTGCTGCTGACCGAACTAACATTGTCATGTCAATGATGCAGATGGATATACGTGTCCTTATACATAAGTTATTGAAAGCTAACATGCAGATGTAACAGGCAATTGGAGAGGCAAATGGGATGTTGGTGTTTACAACACAAGTATTTTTGAGTACAAGAGTAAAGAAGTCTTGGTCCAATTGTATTGAGCCTTGGTTAGACTGCTACCTGCAATATTATTCAGGATTTTGGCCTTCTCAACTAAGGGTGGATATACTTGTCACTCAGGGAATGCAACAAATATTCATCACCCTGATCCCTGGCATGGCAGGATTGTCCTATCAGGAGACATTAAGTTATCTGTGCACGTTTCTCTAGAGTTTAGGAAAATGAGATGACATCCAATTGAAACATACAAAATTCTCATGTGGCTTCCAGGTTACCTGGTTGTGGGGTGAAGAAGGGGTAGATATGAGTTCTAGAATCAGAGGACAGAGTACCAGAATGAGAAGTTAATCATTAGGTGGACTAGGATGAATTTATTCATTCAGAATGTGGTAAATCTTTAGAATTCTCTATCCCAGAGGGCTGAGAAAGCCCAGTTGTTGAATATATTCAGAACAGAGATCGATAGGCTTCTCAATATTAGAGGTATCTTGGGATATAGAGACAGTTAGGAAAATGATGTTGAGATTGAAGGTCACTCACAATCTTGTTGAATAGCAGAGCAGGCAATAAATGGCCTATTCATACTTCTGTTTCCTATGTTCCTACAGACTTACTTCATTTAAGTAAGTGGGCAATAAAATGGCAGATGGAATTTAATGTGAACTTGTTCACCTTGACTGAAAGAATAGTAAAACTGTACACAGTTAAATGTAGAGAGATTGCTGAATTTTGCGGTACAGAGGGATTAAGATATCCTGGTATGTGAATAACAAAAAAAAAATAGTTTGTGAGTACAGTCAGTGATTAGCATGGCAAGTGGAATGTTAATGGTTATTGTATAGGGAGATTTTAAGGCAACTGCACAGGTTATTGGTGAGAACACATCTGGAATACAGCATACAGATTGATCACTTTATTTAATACAGGAGTCAATTGCATTAGAAACAGGTCAGAAAAGGTTCACTCAACACAATCCTCGGATGAAGGGCTTATTTTATGGAGAAAGGTTGAACAGGTTGAACCTATACCCATTTAAAAGAATGAGTGGTGATCTTAATGAGACATACAAGATCCTGAAGAGACTTGACAGGATGTGCGGTGGATCCTGAAAGGATGTTTCCTCTTGTGGGAGACTAAGGACACTAATGGTAGGGGGCACAGTTTAAAATTAGAGGTCTCCCTTTTAAGACAAAAATGAGGGAAAAAATGTTTATCTCAGAGGGTCATTAGTGTGTGGAATTCTCTTCCCTAGGATTCAATGGAGGTTAGATCGGTGAATTTATTTGAGTCTGAGTTAGATAGATTTTTGATCGACGAGAAAATCAAGGGTTATCGGGGGCAGAAAAGGCTACAGGCAAATCAGCCATAATCTTATCAAATTGTGAAGCAGACTAAAAGAGTTGAATGTGAACTATGAACAAAGATATTTCTATTTGGCAGAATGCAGTGGAGTTTTACAACATTAATTTTGATTTGGATAAAATATCCACACAATGATATGTCTGCTGTACTTATGCTACAACTCTGTTAATCACTTAAAATTATTGTGTATTTACTAGCTTGAGGAACAAAATTATAATGTTATTGTAAGTATTTCTTACTGACATTAGTACCAAATATCCAGATATCAGGAAAAATTAAGATTTGGATTCAAATTGCATCTACCACATCTTTAAGGAATGTTTCTGACAAATTACTTTCTATAATATGGCGCAAAATTTTAACAAACTTGACCTGCAGGCATGCTGAATTTTAAATTTAGAATTCGGCATGATCACATTGAGTGCTGAACTTGGTGCCAATGATTTGGGCATTTAATCTTTTTCTCAAGCACTCATTCCTGGTTAGTATCTGTCCATTTTCACTGTTGTTATATAGGCAAATGCAACAGTTAATTGGCACACAGCAAAAACAAATGTAACTGAGATCTAAATAACCTGTTATATGTGTAGAAATAAAATCACATTGTACCCATTTTATGGCTTCTTTTTGAAAGAGGACTAGATAAGTTTTCAAGTTCTGCCATCTGAGGAAAAGCCATAGTCAGGAGACCAGGAAAAAATCCTGTCTTTCTTTGAATAATATTATTGAATCTTTAGCATTTATTAATGTAAATTTTAAATAGAATGATGGCACTTCATAATGATCCAGTTGCTGCTGTTTCATACCAAATTATATACTCAAAACCAGGGATAATAATTTCAATCAACAACCCCTCATTCATCAGAGTCAAGCTTGTATTTTTACCTTAAACATTTATTGACATGAACTGTTCTTTCTTTATCTCTTGTATTTTGTAGTAATAGGCACCTATAATTGCTTTTCTCTTTTAAGTACTTGTCACATCCAGGAGGGATTGCTAGAGCTGTGCTGTGTACCATAAGAGGCTTTTTCAACTTGATGAAATACACTAATGTGCACCAAAAACCTCAGCATCTATAATTGAACAGCATTACTGTTTGTGCACCATGCATGACCAGTTATTGGAATTGTTTAGATTGTGTTTTGTTTTTCAGATGCTTTATGTCTGTTACGGGAAAAATCTGGCCGAAACATCACTGAACCTGTAACTTCCTAATGCAGATTAATTAGGATTGTCATTGAATAAAATATTGTGAAGCAGTTTTAACTAAAATGAGAAAACTATCAGAATGAAAGATAGTAGGAACTGCAGATGCTGGAGAATCCGAGACAACAAGGTGCAGGGCTGGATGAACACAGCAGGCCAAGCAGCATCATAGGAGCAGAGAGGCTGACGTTTCGGGCCTAGACCCTTCATCAGAAAAGGGGGAGGGGAAGGGGGTTTTGAAATAAATAGGGAGAGAGTGGGAGGCGGATAGAAGAGGGATAGAGGAGAGGATAGGTGGAGAGGAAACAAACAGGTCGAAGAGGCGGGGATGGAACCAGTAAAGGTGAGTGTAGGTAGGGAGTTAGGAAGGGGATAGGTCAGTCCAGGGAGGACGGACAGGTCAAGGGGGCGGGATGAGGTTGGTCGGTAGGAGATGGAGGTGCGGCTTGAGGTGGGAGGAGGGGATAGGTGGGAGGAAGAACAGGTCAGGGAGGCAGGGACGAGCTGGACTGGTTTTAGGATGC